>NW_026868298.1:331798-488337 GCF_020745735.1 Hemiscyllium ocellatum
CAACTTGGTGGTAACTTGGTGAGATTTATTGACATGAACCCCAAGATACTTCTGTTTCTCCACATTGCTGAGAATTCTGTCTTTAAGCCTATATTCTGTATGCAAATGAAACCTTCCAAAATAAATCACTTCACACTTTTTAAGTTTGAACAGTATCTGCCATTTTCAGCCCTGCTCTGCATCCTGTCAAAGTCCTGTTGCAAACTACAGCATCCCTCCAGACTATTTCACAACTCCATCAACCTTCATGTAATCGGCAAACTTACTAAACCCACCATTGCACTTACTCAGCAAAGACATTTATAAAAGTCACGAAGAACACAGGTCCCAGAGCCGATCCTGTGGAACTGCATTGGTCACTGAGCTCCTGGTTGAATACTTTCCTCTGTTACATCCTCTGCCTTCTATGGGCCAGCCACGCCTGCATCCACACCGCCAAATTTCCCTGCTTCCCATGCCTCTTTACTTTCTAAATGCGCCTACAATGGGGAATCTTATCAAATGCCTTTCTAAATTCTTGTTCACCACATCTACTGGTCTACCTTCGTCAATGTGTTTTTTTTTCACATCTTCAAAGAATTAAATAAGGTTTTGCGAGGCATGACCTGCTCCTCAAAAAAACATGCTGACTATTTCTAATCAAACTATCGTTTCCTGTCCTCTCAGAATTGCCTCCAATACTTAGCCCACCACTGGTGTAAGACTGACTGTTCTATAATTCGCAGGGTTATTCCTGTTCTCTTCCGTGAAAGAGAATGAAATTTGCCACTCTCCAATCATCTGCCACTACTCCAGTAGACAGCGAGGATGCAAAGATTATCACCAAAGGCATCATGACAATCTCTTACATCATTTCCTGGAGTAACCTAGGGTATACCCCATCAGACACAAGGGATTTTCCTATCTTAGGTTTGTACTTCAATCAGTCTGTACTTCCCTCAACCTGTCTACACCCTGTCCAACCAACTGATTGAATGCTTTCCAGTTCAGTGTTATGTACAGTGCTGCCTTCCTGACCAAGTATAGTTCCCAACGTCTGTTAATCACGGAATCAAAGAAAAAGCAATGCACCAATTCCTTCCTGATAAAGAGCTCATGCCCGAACCGTCGACTCTACTGTTCTCAGATACTGCCTGATCTGCTGTGCTTTTCCAGTACCACACTTTTCGACTCTGATCTCCATCAACTGCAGTCCCTCAGTTCTCCATTACTGAGGGCTGTGCCCTCTGCACACTGAGGGTGGAATTAACCATCAGAAAACTCATTTGTATGTGCAGACGTGACTGCTCAGTTCTGAGAAGTTGCACTTGATGAATACATTTTTCGAAAAAAGAAATTACAATTCAACAGTTATTCATTCAGTCCCAGAGTTACAATTTTGGTTCATGGTTTGGGCAGCCTGATAACAAATACTGAATGATTGAGGAACTCTGAGGCACAGGAATATTCCAGTTGTTATATTCCAGCTTACGTTAATACTGGCAGTATTATCAGCAGACAGATGGATAATGGCATGAGTTGACATATGGAGGTGGAAAATTTTTGCCATCACAGAGACGTGTTTGAGAGAGGTCAGGGCTAACAACTCAGTATTCTGTTGTATTGGAACTATACGCAGGACAGGAGAGGGTGTTAGAGAGGAGGTGGTGCTGCATTATTAATTAAGGAACAGTTACTGCAGTGAGGAAGGATGATACCTTGGAACATGTCTTTAAATGAGGCCTTGAGGATCGAGGTTAGGGTCCCAACGATGACAGACACACTGCTGGGGATATTTAAAAAACCACCAGAAAGATGGAAAATGCAGAACAAATATATAAACAATTCACTGAGGTGTGTAAAAAACAATTCACTGATATGTGAAGGAAAGCCAGTCCGAAGATGTTTCAGGGATAGGAAAGCAAGGCTGGAGATTATTACGGAGAGATAGGAAAGCAAGGGCTGGTGATGCAACAGAGTTAGGAATGAAAGGCTGGACATGTTACAGAGAGAGGAAAGCAAGGATGGAAATGTTACAGAGAGAGAGGAAAGCAAGGCTGGAGATGTTACACTGATAGGAAAGCAAGGCCTGGAAATGTAACAGAGATAGGAAAGCAAGACTGGATAAATAGTGTGGACTGTACATGCTCGAATGGGTTAGTGAGATAATTTTGAACTCATTCACAGGATTTGGGGAAAGGTGAAGCAGCTGGAGTTTAAAGAGATAGGGAGGGGTGTTGGGGTTGGCGGAATTTACAGTGATAGATTGGGCTATAGTATGATATAAAGGTTGTAGTGATACGAGGGTTGCTGAGATACAGATGGATGTAGCGGCTGAATGAGATGACAGGGAAAGATACAGAGATACATATATATAGTTTAAAATGGAATTGTGCAATGTCTCATAGAGAAACTATTGTAGAAATCTGTTGGAATAAACGAGTCACTTGGGAGGAACTGAAGGAGTGAGACCTTGGACTGTCCAATCAGAAGAGTTATAGAGTGAGTGCCATACAGCATAGAAGAGGCCCTTCGATTGACAGTGACAAAAAATTAAAAGCCCTGCAGGCACTGGAAAATCCCTCCTTCCTAACACCTGGGTGCTAGGGCGAAATGTGAGAGAGACGTCCTACAGACTCCTCAAGCAACAATGTGACATAACGAAGCCTCACGTGTCAGATCAAACACAGACATGGAAACCTCCTGCTGACTCCCTTCCCTCAGCTGGATCAGTGTCCCTCTACATTGAACACTTGGAGGATGCACTGACAGAGTGAATGAATGGAGAACGTATACTGGTGAGCTATTTCAAAATCACCAGAGGTGCTCAGCAGCAGTATTCCTGATCAAGATGGCCATGTTCAAAAGAACATAGCTGCGAGACTGGTCTGCACCGGGTGGGGAGGAACGACTGACAGCGAGAAACATACTTGACCTCATCTTCACCGCAGTTGCGGACACATTGATCGATGACCATGTTGGGAATAATGACTAACATACACAGTATTTCTGGAGAAAAGACCCATTGTGAATAGTGTGCGTGTGTACACGCGTGAGCGCCCATGTTAGAGAAATTATCCGATGCTAAACGGGACAGAGTTCAAAGAGATTTAGAACTCAGCACTGGTCTATGTTAGGTGACATGGGTCATTACCAACAGCAGCAGAATAGTACTCCAGCACAATTTTCACTGTCACTGCCTGGCATATGGTCCACTTTACCCTGACCATCAGACCAGGGGATAAACCCTTGTTCAATGGAGAATACAGGAGGACCTGCCGCGGCAGCACCAGGTACACCTCACAATGAGGTGACATTACCAAACAGGCCCACTTACTCACCAAATAGCATAAACAGCTCGTGACAGACAGATCTAATCAACAAATCTGACCTAATCTCCACAATCCTGTCACATGCAGTCAGGTTGAACGGTGGTGTCAATCATCAACAACTCACTAGAGGAGGAGGATCCCCACATATCACCTTCCTCAATGATGGAAGAGCCCGACACAACAATCGAAAAGCTAAGGCTGAAACGACCACAACAATGTTCAGACAGAAGTATCGATAGGATGATCTATTTTTAGTCTCCTCCAGATGGCAGTCTTCAGCTAATTCGATTCACTGTGTGTGGTAATTTCAAACAACTGGAGGATGGGGAATGCAAAGGATGTGGGCCCTGATAACATTCCATTCATGCTGTTCCTGCTGGGATACAGCACTGGCATCGACCTGTCAATGTGGGAAACTATCCGTGTGTGTCCTGTACACACACAGACAAACCAGACAATCAATGACTGCCCCATTGCTCTCATCTCTATTATTAATAAAGGGATAGAAGATGTCATCCACAGTGGGATCAAGCAGCACTTCCTCAGCACCAACCTGCTCACTGAATCTCAGTTTGAGTTCTCATCCCTTGGGCTCATTGGAGCCTTGGTTTAACGATGTACAACAAGGGGCCACACGCTGAATTCTACAGGTGAGGTGACAGTGACTGCACTTAACATCACCATAACTGCATTTGACCAAGTGACGTATCCAGGATTAACGGCAAAACTGGAGAAAATAGGAATCGTTTGCACTGGCTGGAGTTATACCTGGTACAAAGGAAGGTGGCTGGGGTTGGTGGGGATCAGCCACTTCAGCTCCAGGACAGCTCTGCCGCAGTTCCCCAGGGGCGGGGTTTCTGGGTAAGCCTGGAGATCAGAAATGGAAAAGTAAGGCACCATACTCTTAGAGGATGAAAAGGCTGCTCTTTCGTTAGACAGAGACGACTGATGGTAGTTTAACTGGGCAGTCTCCATGCCGCAAGTGAGGGAGAGATTGAGTAGCACAGCCCCTTTTCAGTTACCGAAGAATTGAACCCATACTGTTCGCATTAATCTGCATTACAAATCAGATATGAGCTAACCAAGTCCTCGCTCAGCTCCTTGGGTTAGATACTGTAATATTATTTCATTCAGATATGTTGTTAGATACCTCTGGAGCAGGTGGAACTAGAAGCCAGCTTCCTAGCTCAGAGAATGGGACAGCATCAGTGAGCTGTAGGAGTGCTCTCTGTCCTCGCCCAATAATTTTCAGCTGCTTCATAATGACTGTAAAATCACAAATGGGGATGTTTTGCCAATGATTGGACAGTGTTCAACACCATTCGTGATTTACTCAGATACTGAAGCAGTCCTTGTCCAAATGTACCAGGACCGGAACTATGCAGGTGTGTGCTTAACAATGACAATACCATTTCCATTACACATGTGCCAGACAACAATTACCTCTAACAATGGAAAATTGAACCACATCCTCTAACGTTCAATGCCACCACCATAACTGAACACACACCAGCAATATCGCGGGGATTATCGTTAGCCTGAAAGGGACTGACCATATGATTTCATTACCCATTCCTGTGAAGGGCTTATGCTAAAGCATTGACTCTCCTGTACCTCAGATGCTCCCTGACCTGTTTTGCTTTTCCAGCGCACGTTTGGAAGCATATAAATTCATTGGCTACAAGAATGTGTCATGGGTTAGAGATTCTGCAGGAAATAACTCACCTCAACATTTCCTAAAGCCTGTTCCCTATTGCTAAGACTCATGTTGAATGACTGTATGATTAAATACTTCCATTAGCCTGTGTGAGTGCAACTCCACCCCTCATCCACTGACGCTCAGTAGCAGCAATACCTGCCATCTACACCGTGCTCTGCAGAAAATTTACCAAGTCTCCTTACAACGTACCTCTGAACCCCGACCATCAAGAAGGACAAGAGAAGCAGATACACGGGACCCCACTATGTTCGCATTCTTCCAAGCCATCCACCATCCTTACTGGAAAGTATATTGCCAGTGTCACTGTTTCAAGTTCCCTATCCATCAATAAATGCTGTCCCAATCACATTTCATGACTAAATTAACATAAAAATATTGTCTAGACCTGTTCAATGCTGTAAATTTTTTTGGGGGGTTTTGTGAGCTCAGCTGGTTTGTCCAGCCAGTACCTTGCTGTTGTGAACAGCTGAAGGAATATGCTGTTTGAAACAATCTGTCAGTCTCAGAGGCATGGCCTATATACCGAGCATCACAGACACTGGCATTCTCATCCCACCTTGCTGAGTTCTGAGATAGACAGAAGCAACTGAAAACGTACTCATATCTGACTGGGACATGTTTAAACACACAGTGATATTGTTGCCATGAAAATGATGATGAGTGGATATTAGCAGGGAGAAAGTGAGGACTGCAGATGCTGGAGATCAGAGTCAAAAAGTGTAGTTCTGACAAAAAAACTCAGACGTTCAGGCAGCATTTGAGGAGCAGGAGAATCGAGTATTAAGTAACAATATTAATACAAGGGAAAATAATTGTATATTTTCAAAGTCCTTGTACTTAGTAATAGTTTGGTCTTGGGTGAGGCAATGCGACTCATCATTTCAATGCTACTTAATGTGAGTTTTCATCATATTGTTGTTATAACAGCGTACTGAATAAATGGGTGGATTTTGTGCTTATTGGACAATCTAAAAGTTGGTATTATGAAAGGATTTGGGGCCTTCAGTAAAGAGACTTTACTTAATGGCTCTTAATGGTTCGAACAATGCTGCAAACATTTACACAGAGATTTCCAGCTTAAGTCACACACAAGGTCTTTGGGCTGGGATCATACTGGCCATCAGTGGAGCTGCACAATTCTGTTTGTATGCTGACATTGTGGGGCTAACATACACTGGATATTGTTTATGAGGGATTCAATGTAAGATGCCATGTGCTGCAGGAGCCCATCACCTTTATAACACCTTCATTCAGGATCATGTACAAGGTGCAGAAATACAGAGTTTAGTAGCCACACAAAAAGAGATATACTTGCAAGACATGGCTGTTTACAGGTCGTTGTTATATATATTGAACTGCGTCTGGACCAGCATCATGTGCTAGTCCATTGACCAGTTTGTCCCTCACACAATCCCTGTTGTTCAGGTATGTCTCTAACCAGACAGGGATTGTGTGAGTAACTGCCCAGCTCCAGTTTGGAAGCTCTCTGGACAGACTTTGGAGATGGCCAGTGTTTTGGAGGTCATGGTGAGGCCAGTAACACTGTGTCTGAACTCAGGCTTTTTCACAAAATCATTTCCAACAGCTTTGCTGCCTGCAAGATGGTGTGTTCACTGATCTGAACATGAATCAGCTGTTTACCTCAGTCACTGAACTGTAATAGTTAGGTGTGCGCTCTGGTATTTCAATTATTGCTCACTTCAATAGTTCTCAACTGAAAAACAATGATGTTTGGTTTATTTTTAAATTTGTAAGAAATAAAGTGGTATTAACTCTTCATTGCAGAAAATGTAAAACTGACCTGTTGTACATTTCCCACAGATTAATCAAGCAGCAGTCAGATATTGTCTGGAAAGCAGGATTCTGTGAACAGGACTATATCCCGGGCAACATCACCATCCTCTGGTAGGTTCTGTCCACTGACAGGACACAGCCAGGCAAAGAGGGACAGCGCCTTGGTATATAATCAATATAGGCTGGCATGGTGGCTTAGTGGTTAGCACTGCTGCCTCATAGAACCAGACTCCCAGCTTTGAGTCCAGGCTCAGGCAACTGCCTGTGTGGAGTTTGCACATGCTCCCTTTGTCTGCGTGGGTTTCCTCCCACAGTCCAAAGATGTGCAGCTCTGGTGAATTGCCGTGGTACACTGGGCATAGTGTTCAGTGCATTAGTCAGAGAGGCGTGTGTTGCTCTTCGGAGGGTTGGTATAAACTGGTTGGCCGAAGACCCAGTCCCCATACTGTATGGCAACCATCTAATGATAGTGCTCAGCATTGATGCTGGATCCTGTGGCTGCTAGACTGCTCTGTGGCAGGTTATGGTGAAATCAATAAAGGGAAACATATAATTGACCACATCGTCACCAATCTGCCTGCTGCAGATACACCTCCCTATTTCATATATCAGGAAGAATGGTCACTGCACAATGGGGATCAAGGGCTACCTTCACATTTTGCAGACCCTCCTCGCCATGATATGTAGCCCCTTGAGTACTGAATGGGACAGACTTTAAACAGATTGAATAATTAATAGCGATACAGCCATGAGGTGAAGAAGGCCGCGCAGCAGGATCATACTCTACTCATACAGTCTGCAAATTCACAGCCAGACATACCTCCCACTGTACAGTAATCATCAGATTAACATAGCTCCCACTGTACAGTAACCATCACGGCCTAACATACCTCCCACTGTACAGTAACCATAACGGCCATCATATGTCCCACTCTAGAGGAGCCACCAAGAGCGCATGGTGGCTCAGTGTTTACCACTGCTACCTCCCCACGCCACGTCCTGGGTTTGGTTCCAGCCTTGGGCAACTGTCTGTGTAGAGTTTGCACATTCACCCCGTGTCTGCATGGATTTCCTCTCATTGGCTATACTAAATTTTTAAGTGTTTTCGTCAGAGGGAAATGGGTGTGGGTGGGTTACTCTTCGCAGGTTGATGTGGACTGGTTAGGCCAAAGGGCCTGTTTCCACACTGAAAGAATCTAATCTCCTCTGCAAGGTTCATGTCAGGAATATGATGGAATAATCAATTGTCTGAGTGAGTGCAGCTTCAACAGGACTCTAGTATGGACTTACTAGCAACAGGCAACACCGTTGGTGGGGAAGAAGATCATGTTCACAAACTTGATTGAGTGTTTTGAAGAAGTGACAAAATTGATTGAGGAGGGCATGGGGCTGGATGTTTGCCGTTTGGACCTTAGCAAGTCCTTTGATATGGTTCCTTATGGCTGGCTCATACAGAAGGTGAAGTGAAATGGGATCAGCGGTCAGTTAGTAAGATGGATAGAGAACTGCTTGGCCATGGAAGACGAATAGTGGTGGAACAGTGTTTTCGGTGACTGAGATCTGTACATAGATAGGCGAGTTGCAGATTGTGAGGATGATTGCAAGTAATACAGCAGGATACAGGTCAGCTGCAGACTTGGACAGAGAAAACACAGATGTAACTTTGTTTGGACAATTTTGACGAGATGCATTTTGGAAGGTCTAATGCAGGGAGAGGAGTATAAAGTACATATCATTGCGAGGAGGGTCTGCAATATATGAAGGTAGTAGCCCTTGCTCCCCATTGTGCAGTGACCATTCTTCCTGATATATGAAATAGAGAGGTGTATCTGCATCAACATCTGAAGGGACCTTGGTGTACAGCTCCACAGTTCCCTGAAGTGGTAACATGGGTGGATAGGGTGATCAAGAAGACTGATGGCAAACTTACAGACATGTATCAGAGCATGCAGTATGAAAATTAGCAGGTCATATTGCAGCTTTAGATAAAGTTAGTCCGAGTTACATTTAGAATATTGTGTGCAGTACTGGTTGCCACACAATGTTGAAGTTTTGGAGAGGGTATGGAAAAGGTTTACCAGCATGTTGCCTGGTTTGGAGGGCATTACCCAGAAGGAGAAATTGAACACACATGAATTGTTTGCACCTGGGCATCATTGGCTATGGGGCTACCTGACAGATATTTACAAAATTATCAGAGGCATGGATAGAAGGACAGTTAGAGGCTTTTTTCCCCCAGAGTGTAAATATCAATTACTCAGGACCGTAGGTTTTAAGTTAAATGGAGTAAGTTCAGGAGATGTGATAGGTCCATTTTTTTTCTTGCTGTTCCAGACCGAATGTGAAAGTGCCTGGAATGCACAGATAGAGGGGAAGAAGCCAATATAGCAAGGTTTAAGAGGTATCTTGGCACAAGTATGAGTAAGTAGGGAATAGAATGACATTGAGGGTGTCGGAACAAAAACTTTTGTTTTATCTTAGAAGTGTCAGTGCGGAATTGCTGGGCTGAAGGGCCGGTTCCAGTACTGGACTGTTCTTTAAGACAAGAATTGAGCACGAGAGTGGCGAGATGCTCACTGAATGATTACCGTCTGGGCTGCTCACTCCGTGTTTGTACACATTCAATGCTGCTGCAAGGACACTGTGCTCAGGGACACCCACCCAGCTCATGGGCTGTCTCTCTGGGCCACTCACTCCATGTTTGTGCACACTCACTTTGAACTGAGTTGAATGATCACAGAATTATTCCCTTGCCTTACCCTGCCTTTATCAGAGTTACCCCTCAGCTAGAGCTACCAGGCTCACCCGTCTGCTGTGTTGTCTTGGTGTTTAGCACAGACACAAATCAAGGAAGCTTGATATCATTGTCCACCGTCAGTCAGAGTGCCCAGCACAGTGAGACAAGGGGAGTCTCAGATCCCAGTCCGGGAGATTGGACACGGTCAGTCAGCTTCTCGTGGTTGTTAGGGTCAGGATCCTTCCCCTGTGAGGGGGTGAGGAGTTGAATGTTAGGCTGCCACATTTTCCTCTTTGTTCTTTGTGCCCTAGGATGGGATGGTTCCTTCCAGAATGTGAAAATTACCAAGAAGGAATAGGGATTTGGAAGTAGTTGGTACAGCTGTTACTGCTGGGACAGTTTGGGGAAAGGTGTCGAGGTGTTCTGAGTGAGTGAGTGGGCAGCACAGACACCAGGCAGAGTTGGGCAGAGAAGAGATTACAGAGAGACTGAGAGAAAGAGCTGCATTCACTGAAGGTGGGAGAACATGAGCCTTGGCGGGGGGGGGGGGGGGGGAGTGGTGCAGTAACAGAGAGAATGAGGGTGAAGTCACGAATTGCAGATGGTGGCCCTTACCCAGGTAGAGGGGAGAAGGTCACTGACCTCCTTCCTACACTGCTGGGTGTTCACCCAGATGGCTGGCACCTCACTGACCCAGGGGTCAGCCTCGGACTAAGCTGGAAGGGTCTGGTGTCTGCCAGCCCTGGAGGAAGATAATGTTCTTCTCATGCACCATGTCATACACCAGAACCAGGGGCTTGGCCACAAAGTGGGGCCTCAGTTTTATCCCCTCTGCCATGTCCAGGCAGTTTCGGATTCATTTTAAAATGACATTTTAAAGATGGCTCCTGGAAACAGGGGAGGCTGGTGCATTCTGGGATATCAAGGCAGAGGGCAATTGAGAGGAAGACCATGTGGGCAGGGAGGGTAGTTAATGAAGAAGATTGGGGATAGTATCATGAGAAAATGCAATTCACCTTGTGGAGAGAAACCCTCCATGAAACTGGACTAAAATGGGACTTGACCAAATCATAAGATGATTTCAGTCTCTGTCAAAATAGTGATGAAATATTGGAAGCAACAGACTTGGAGTGGAGAATTATACAGGAGATTTAAATCCTCAAAAAAAAGTAACACAATGTTCCAGAATGTTAAAAGGAGCCGGGGAAAATCCCCTACATTATACAATTCTCATTGGATGCAGGGATCATGCCGGAGGACAGGAGAATGGCTAATACTGCAACTTTGTTTAATGTGGACCAAGGGACTGTCTGAATAGGTCGTGGCTGGAATTCGGAGACAGTGGATAAACGGTCACTGAGGAAGTCCCAGGGACTCCAGGACAGTCGGTCTGGATTTGGTCAAGGAAGTTCGTGTGTAATTAATCTGACTGTGCCGGTTTGAGGCAGTAACCTGTAATTGCATGGGACTTGCTTGGATTTGACGAGAGATCCCATGGCAGGCTGCTTAAAAAACAGAAACTATAGGGTCCAAGTGAATGGAGCAAACAACCCTGAGAAGTGCAAGGCAAGGCATTTGGGGACATCAACAATAGAGAGGAACATACAATAAATGAGAAAATGGTCAGTGTGGGCAGATAAATGAAGGTAGCTGGAATCACCAATAGTCTCGTTAATGGAGCAAATGGCATCATTTCCACTTTCAGCCAAGTGCAGAATTTCAGAGCAGGAAGCTCATGCAGGAACTGTATAAATAATGAGTTCATTACAGGTTGGGGGCTGTGTGCAGTCTGGTCACCCCATCACATGGAAGGATGGAATTGGACTGGAGAGGGTACAGAGGAGATTCTTCACCCTGTGACAGTGAAAGTGCAGTTGTGAAGAAAGATTGGAATTGAGGATGCTGAGAGGAGATTTGATTGAGGTGCACGTATTGTCAAGGGGCTGTGTAGAAATGGAGAGCACCGTTTGTTCCTGTTGGAGAGCTCAGTTACCAGTGGCGAATATTTCATGTAATAAATTGAAATATTGGAGAAGTGATGGGGAAAGTTGTTATTTCACGCAGTTTATGGTCGGGATCTGGGAGTCACACATGGAAGTGGAGTATAGGCAAAAACTCTCAAGCCATTTTACAAACGTGCCGGGAACCGCACCTGAAGTCCTTCACTGTCTGGGAGGACAGAACTAAGGCTTTAAAAAACAACATTACATCTTGACCGATGCAGGCAGTGGCCAGAGTCATCTCCTCTATCCTGTGCTATTTTTGAAGGTTTCAAAGGTGAGCAACATCTGATAGGATCAATACGCAGGGATGAGGAGTGAGGGCAGGGACGAGCAGTGTGTGAATTGATTGGCATCACAATAATACTGATCCCATCCTTTATACACAACGCTACTTCACTGTGTTGGCCTGTTTCTCCTTCCTTTAGAAATGGGGAAAACCTGTGATTATCCCGGTCTGTCGTGGGCACACTGCAGCCCCATCTCCATAATGACAGCTCAATCTGACCTGGTTCACGCTATTTAAAGCTACCATTTCATTGGCCTGGTTGAAAATTTCTCAGCTTTATCTTTGCCCTATTGAAGGCTGATGGCAGTCAACTAATGTTTCTCACTCTCAATTATTGCATATCTTTCTCTAAAATCATCCTGATCTTTACAATAAAATGATCGCTGCACTGCAAAATCATACCTTACTGACAATTGATCCACTTGCCCCATCTCTTTCCCAAAGACCAGGTCCAACAGCACATGCTCTCTTCGGCTGGATACATACTCCTGCAGTCAGCTCTCCTCCATGCAATCCAGGAATACTTGGCCCTCATGACCCTTCATCGCCAGTATCCCTGTCTATATCTGGAAACATTAAGTTTCTCAGTATAACTAATCTGTAGTATTGTCATTCATCTCAAATGACCCTGCATGTTTATTCTCTCCATCATTTCTTTGGTTGCTGGCAGACAGACTGGACCTCACAGTTTACTTGTATACGTTTCGTTCTGTAGCTCCAGCCAAATTCATTCTGTCCTTGGACCGATCCTCTTTCTTTTGGACTCCTTAACGAATGCTATCTAAACCAATACTTCTACTTTCATCCTTTCCCTTCTATCATTTCGGAATCCTTTCTACCCAACAATATTAAACACCCAGTCCTGACATCCTTGAGCCAGCTCTCGGTGATCAGTTCATCAGATTTCCAAACACCAATCTGCATCAGGAACTCCCCACACTCCGAGTATTCATGTCCATGCAGAGTACTTCAGATTAAGGCTTTCTTTCTCACTCCATCTTCCACTGATAAACTTGCTGTTGTATATTAATTGTAACTGCATCTCCCCTTATTTTGCGAATCTTGGTAGTCTCCTCTACTATTATTTGTTGTATCCTATGCACACACCAAATTATTTTCAACCCCTCTCAAACACCCCGTAAGGAATTCAGTCCCAGCTCTGTCACGTCAGCCCATCCAGCTTGTACAGTTGCTGCCTTCTCCAGAACCAGTCCCAGTGTCCCAGGAATCTGAAGCACTTCCTGCTGCACCATCGTTCCAGTCACACTCCCATCTACCTAAAGCTCAGAGTCCTGTCTTCACTGGACACGGCACTGGGATTATTCCAGGGATTGCTACATTTGAGGTCCTGCTTGCTAACCATCCACCAAGCTCCCTAAATTCTGATTTCCAGACCACTTCACACTTCCTACCCAGGTCATTCCTACCAACATGGACATGACATTTAACAGCTCACTGTCCCCCAGACAAATGTCCTACAGTCACAGTGACATTCTTAACCCCACTATCCTGGAATTACAGACACGCTGACACCTTTTTCACTTTCCTGACTCCCCTGTGACTATTGCCCCTCTTTCCTTCTCCCTCCCCTCCTGTATAGTCAGGCTGCTTGTGGTGCCACAGGCATGGGTCTGACTGCCCTCCCTTGAGCAGCCCACACCTTCATCAGCTTCCAAATTGATTTGGGAGGGAGACACCAGGACATTCTTGTATTCCCTGACTGTTTCACTCCAATTGCTTCATCCCCCAGACCCTTCCTTGTTCCAGGCCGTCATGTCTGCAGGGTGATCTGCTGTGTGTGTGTGTGCTATCCACCTGTCAGCATCACAGATGTCCCATGGAGTCTCTAGTCCCTGTCTGAGCTCCATGACCCCGTGTTCATCTAGGACACGAGCAGGGGCTATGGCTTCCCAATGTAACTGAACACATTTTCCATCTGACAAATATGTGCTGCCATGTCTTAAGATGCAACATGTCTGGAGTAACTTAATTAATTGCTTAGAATGAAGTTAACTTCCAGGAAATAACAATATGGTTAAGTCTCTTATTCAACTGTGGCTTACTGAGGATAATTTATTATATTGGATCACAATTTCACTTCTCCCGCTTAATTCTCTGTTCAACCCTTATTTCAGAAGTAGAAAAAAATGCTAACTTATAATAATTAACTGACAGTCGCCAATAACGGTGCATTTATCAGCCAATGAACTTACAGCTTTTTCTGTGAAGGCTCTTGCACTTCTTTCAACCTCAGTGCAGCAAGTGGCAGCAACAGAAAGTTATGTCTGTGACTCCCAGGTACGTGTAATCCTCCAGCTCCCACCCCACTCTGCTCCCTCACAGGGTCACCGTCTCTGTGACATCCATGGATGTGTAATCCTCCAGCTGCCATTCCATTCTGCTCCCTCACAGGGTCACCGTCTCTGTGACACCCAGGGACGTGTAATCCTCCAGCTCTCACTCCACTCAGCTCCATCAAAGGGTCACCGACTCTGTGACACCCAGGTACATGTAATCCTCCAGCCCCCACTCCACTCTGCTCCCTCACAGCGTCACCGTCTCTGTTAGTCCCAGGGACATGTAATCCTCCATCTCCCACTCCAATCTGCTCCCTCACAGGGTCACCGTATCTGTGACTCCCAGGTATGTGTAATCCTCCAGCTCCCACTCCACTCTGCTCCCGCACAGGGTCACCGTCTCTGTGACTCGCAGCACAACTAGGCCTCGATCCTCAGTGCTGATTTATATCCTCTCATTTTGGTGCTTCCACCTCCTAGGTGTGAGTTAGCCTCAAGCTCCTGCTCCAAGTTGCTTCCTCACATGGTCACTCTCTCTGTGACTTGGTGCTGATTTCCAGCCTCCTGCTCTGCTGTTTCTCCAAGTCCAAGTTTCAGTCGGCCTCGATCCACGGTGATTTATATTCTCCCGATCTGTGCTGCTGTCTCTCAGGTTCTCTCCCTTTGTGACTCCCAGGTAATGGTAGGCCTCAAGCCTCAGCTGAGATTTATAACATCCCATTCCACACTGCCCTCTTACAGAATCGCTGTTGTAGCCGGAAGACAGTGGAAAAGAGGAGGATTAGACAGAACAGAGTGAGTTATAGTGATTGAGGTGAGCTATATGGGATGGAACAGGTTATCTGGGGAGCTGGGCAGACCTGCATCAAATCAAGAACATACAGTGAGAGTTGCAGACTCTGAAAAAAAACAAAGAAAATAGAGAGATGGTGGCTTGTTCACGATGTAGCTTTGTAGAGTCTAAAGGGCTGTTTCTGAGCTGCTTAAAGAGACGTGTAGACTTCAACAAGTGCAAATTGACAGCCAGCAAGTGTTGTCTGGTACTGGAGACTGTTGGATGTTATAGAGTGAGAAGACTTTCAGTATCTGGGGGACTATAAACTTTTGGAGCACTGGTGGTGTTCAAGGACCCCCAGGACATGAGGAGGTGCAGAGAATGGGAGCATTCCAAATAGTGGGATTGTAGGGGCTGGAAGTCCTGAGATGGATAAAGAGGATGAAAATTGCCAATTTAACACATGCAACCATTGTAATTATAGAGATTAAGAAAGGGAACCTGTGCTGTCATTCATTACAGTTATATGGAGAGTTACAGAAGCTGAAGGGGACACACATTTAAAAGGGGAGAGATTTTAGGTTATCAGAGGTTTAAACAAGAATAAATAAATTTTAGAGATCTCTAACACAGATGGGAATGGAGGAGGTGATATATTGTGAGGAACTATAAGAGTTATACGTCGGGGAGGATGTCCGATATAAAAGGGAGAGCTGCATTGTCTGTGTGCAGTTACAGACATGAGGAGTGTTGTAGTGCCTGCTGGAGGGGACACAGATAACAACAGTTCCAACGCTGGTGCAGCGGCTCAGGAAGGGAAGGTTGTTCAGACTGGCGATTACACAGATAGAGGTGAAATTGGAGCTGCAGGAGTTTATGGAGAAAGGGAGGATTGGAGGGACTGGGGATTACACGGATTGGGGTGGTAGTTGGAGCTGCAGGAGTTTATGGAGGATTGTTGGTGCTGGAAATTACATTAACACAGACAATAATGGAGCTGCATGAGTGAGTGAGATAGGGAGGGTTGAAGGGGCTAGATCAGTTCACACAGCCAGGGAGAAGTGTAGGGATTGGACCAGCCAGAGATACTGAGGGTTGGAGAGCTGCAGGAGTTCAGAGAGTTAGTGAGGACTGTGAAAGTAGGTTTGCAGCATTCCCATCAGTTACACAGAGATGTGGAGTATTGTTCTGGTGGAGGTTACAGATATCAACAGGGTTGCAGTTACTGGAAGATATTACAAAGATAGTGAGCTGTAGTATTTGAGGAGGTTACAGAGACAGGATGCATTGAGGAGTTGGAGACTGCTACAGGTGTTAAACATGCTGCAAGGGATCAATAACCTTACATCGATCAGTGGGATTGGAAGTTCTGGAGATAAAAAATGAGAATTGCAGGAACTGAAGAATATTACAGAAATGGGGAGTAACATATGATTTAGAAGAGTTATGAAATGAGATGAGTTGTGTTCAATGGAGTCAGGAAAGATGCAGGGAGATCTGAAGGGAACAGAGATGATCAAAAGGAGAGTGAGTCTTCTCATTGTAGGATCGGGGCAGTTTACACAGACAGGGAGTATTTTATGGAATGGTGTTATTTACTGAGATTATGAAGTTGTATAGAATTGAGGACGAAAACAGATATGGGAGGCTGTAGTTAATGAAGACATTTGTTGATGTCGGATGCTGAGGTCCTGGAAATTATATGGTCAGGAAAGCTGGGCAATCTATCAGAGCTTACAGAGACAGGAACAGCAATAGAGCCTGGAAACACTAACACAGAGAGGGAGCATTGCAGACACTGGAGGAGGTTTCTGTGTTAGGGATGGTTGTAGGGGAATGTAACGTTTACACAGATAGGGGTGTAAGAGCTGGAGAAGGTTATAGAGATGATTAGATTGGTGGGGAGACTGGAGGAGCTTACATTGACAGGCTGGTGTTAGCGACGGGAGGATGTTACGTAGAGAGTAAGTCTTGTAGAAACTGATCGGGAGAGTCACAAGCATTGGAGTTGGTTCCACAGATCGGCGGTGTTGCAGGGACCTGAGAGGATTATGCAGATAGGGACGATTGTAGGATGTCCACATTTTCAGAGTGTTCCAGGATTAGGAAAGGTTACACAGTTAAGGAGGGATGTTGGAGCTGTGGGAGTTCACAGAGACTCGGAGGTTTGAAGAGTTTGGGGCTATTTATGGATAAAGGGATATAATTAGGGACAGTAATATGGAACGCCGAGGGAGAGTTTAGATTAGATTCCCTACAGCATGGGAACAGGTACTTCGGCCCAGCAAGTCCACACCAACTCTCCAAAGAGTAACCCACCCAGATCCACTTCTCTCTGACAACTAACACTTTGAACAATTTAGCATGGCCAATTCACCTGACCTGTACATCTTTGGACTGTGGGAAGAAACCAGAACACCCGAAGGAAACTCATGCAGACACAGGGAGAATGTGCAAACTCCACACAGCGAGTCACCAAACGCTGGAATCGAACCTCGTTCCCTAGCGCTGTGAGGCACCATTGCTCACCACTGAGCCACCGTGCTGCCCCAAATTGCAGACTTATACAACGAGAGAATGTTTGAGGTGTTGGGAGGGATGTAGGGAGTGGAGGAACAAACAGAGATGTGGAGTGCTGTTGTGGCTTGAAAACAGATAAGGAGCTCGGTAGGGATTGGAGAAGGTTACTGTGGTCGTGTGGTGCTATAGGCCAGGAGGCAGGAGTGTTATAGGGCCTGCAGAAGGTTTCAGTGATAACATGTTCTCCTGGGGCTTGAGGAAGGTACACAGGTGGGTGTTTTGGTCCGGGCTGGAGGATTTTACAGAGACGGGGGCACTGTAAGTATTGTGCAAGCCTACCGAAGTAGGGAGTATTGGACTGAGTGCAGGATGGGATTATTGAGATTGGGCATGTTATCGACACTGGAGCAATTTACACACAGGGAGAGTCGTCAGCATTGGAGTAGGTTTCAAATACACAGACGGAATATGAGAAGGGAGGAGATTATAGTAACAGGAAATTTTCTGGGAATTACCAGCATTCAAGACACTGGCACAAACAAGTTGGATCGAAAGGAATGATTCCTTGCTGAATGACTCTATCCCATGACAAGAGACAGCGTGAGGGGGGAATATAGAACAGAAAGATTCCAGGTTTCATTGCCATCTCCTTGGTGGAGACCTGCTTTCCCCTCTGTTGTACTGATCCTCACTGAGACTGCACAGGCTTGGATTGATAACTGTGAACTTCCTATATTGACACAGTACAGAACTTCCTATATTGACACAGTTCAGTACAGCAGAGATGAAAATTAACAAGAGGGTGGGGTTTGAGCCTGGGACCACCATGCTCTGTGTTCGTTCTCCAACACTGTATCTATGTCATGTCTGCTGGACCAAAGTTCGACGTATTAAATACACTCTGTTCTGTGCACTGTGAGTGATCACTGCAGGATTTACTGAAGGCTCCAGATCTCACTCTCCATCTCTCTGGCTGACCAACTGTCTTCAATGTGGTGATGAACAAAACAGGAGTTGGGAATTCTGCTGAGTCAGGAGCATCCCGAGTACGAACAGGAGACAGAGAAACAGACAGAATGGGAAACTAGACTGATGCAGTTAGGTTTACACATGGAGAATGGCAATGAGTCCCACAGAGATCTGGAAAATCCCAGTCTCCATCCCTGGTCTGTGCTGCCCATCTCCCAGGAATGGAGAACTCTGTTGGCTCAGGATCTGGAGTAGCTGCAAAAGGTGCAGTCACCGGCAGCAATTAGACCCTTCCAGTGAGGGATACCACATGGAGAGATACCGCGTGATATCACCAGAGTGCAGGAAGGTATAACAATCAAATCACGGTCAGGAAGAAGGTGCACTAGGAGCAGTACTCAGAGATGAGGGAGCAATCAGTGGGCCAGGCAATGATCTCATGTTACTCTCACTCGACTGTTCATCCAGAATTTAATGCCGGTAGCAGGGATACCCATCTGACTGCTTAATACCCTTTAAGTAACGAAATCTTTTGTAGGCTGCCGGTCTGGCCTACATATGAATCCAGACCCAGAACAAGGAGGTTGACTCTCAACTGTCCCCTGAAATGATCTGGCAAGCCACTCAGCTCATGGGCAGCTCAGGGGGTGGGCATGAAATGCTGGCCAGCTAGAGACACCAATATGCAACGAGTGAATTAAAAACAACACTGCTGGGAGCAGTGTCCTGGCCAATCATGTCGTTAGGTTTATGGACAGGGCTTTAAACTGACAGAGTGGATGCAGGGACAGGGTTCAGGTGAAAGGAGCTTTCCAAATCCAAAGAGAAAAGTGTCACATCAGAACAGCATGGGAATGTGACTGAAGACAAGCAGAAAGGAACAGGAATGGACAGTGAATTAGGCTTTGACAGGAAATTCTGGGAAAACGTCAATTACAGGTTTTTTTGGAATTGTCAAAGTATCGAAAAGATTTGGTCACTAGTAAGATGTGGTTACAGGAGAAACTGTGCTGTACTGTTCTGTGTTCCAGACAAGGAGGATTACAATGGCAGGAAGAGGTTTCAGGAGGCTGGAGAGGATGGGATCTGAATGAATAGACATAATTAGGAAGGTTTGCTCGGAGTGCCAGAGATAACAGAAACACCTGATCTGAAGCAGATGACACAGCCTGGGATGGGTGTGGGGATTGGAGGTGTTTTAACAGGGAGGGAGGACCAAACAGCCACAGGAGGGAACAGAGATGTGGAGAGCTGTATGGCCTGCAGGAGTTCATGGAGATGGGGAGTTTGGGAGGGATGGGCCAGTTGACAGGGATAAGGATATTGGTTGGATGGAGCGGTGTACACAGGCAGGAATGTTTTAGGCGAATCGAGCAGATTACAGCAATAAAGTGGGTTGTATTGACTGGAGGAAGAAACAGAGATATGGAGGGTAGTCATGGCTGAAGATGTTTATAGATACAGGAAGGTTTAGACTCTGCAGATTATTTAGATATGGAGGGTGGAGTCTGACAGATTTTCCAGATCGGTAGTATTTTTGGTTGGAGACAGTTTTTCAGATAAGGGAGCATTAGTAACCTCCTCCAGAATGGTCAAAGTGGGAAGGGTTGTATGGGATTTTCCCTTCACACTAACAGGGACATACTGGATTCTTGAGGTCACACTTTTAAAAGTCTCCCATTTGCTTGTTATTCCTTTTCCTTCAAACAGACTGACCCATGATTTGGACGTGCCAGTGTTGGACTGGGATGGGCAAAGTTAAAAATGACAACACCAGCTTACAGGTGCACTAGGTTCATTTGGACGCACGAGCTTTCCAAGTGCTGCATCTTCATCAGGTAGTTGTGGAGCACAGTCACAGAATTTATAGCAACAGGATGTCAGTGTCATGGAATGAAATATTAAACAAGTTTTGATTAAGTCTTTCATCTTTTAGAATGATCCCCAGCGCTTCTAAATCTAGCACTTCTAAACACAGAGGGTCCTCGATTATCCAAATACCAATTATCCAAATATCTGATTATCCAAAGGAGATCTCGAGGTCCTGAGAGAAACATTATAGCAACAAGATGTTTTAACCCTGATTGTGTTTTTTTTTGTTCACACTGATTAAAACCGATCTCAGCTGACTGAAATTTTGCCATGAATAGTCCTGGACATCGAGCCCAGATACCATCTCCAATTGACTGACCTCCCACCCTCTCCCCACACTTAGCCTGAAGTTCTACACGGGGGTAAAGCCTAAACCCCCCTTCCCCAGATATTCTCTCGAACATTTTCCTGCACAGTGCACAGGTGGAACTTTTCGAAATGTTGCAGTATAAAGTGTGTACGTGTGTACGTGTGGCTGTGTGCGCATGTATGTGTACATGTGCGTGTGCGCTATTTGGAGACTTAACCACCAAAGGCAGCAGCTCTCTTACTGTTGGTGTCCACTCCGGCTGCCCAGGCGGGGGAGGAGATGATGGGGGCAGGGGCGCACAGATGGCAGGGCAGCTGGGAGAATGGGCGCGAATGGTGGGGGGCAGTGTTGGATGGGTTTGGGACTGGGTGGGTGCAGTGTTTGACGGGTTTGGAGGCGAGTGGAGGGTGGTGTTGGATGGGTTTTGGGGGGCTGGCGGGGTGTGAGGGCTCACACATGGTTTGCTGCTGCCGAGTCACCTCAACAGGGTCTAGCTATTACCAAAAATTCCGAGCTCCAGAGGAAAGGCATTGAATTGATTAATTGAATAATCAATTATCTGAATGAACTTTTGCCCGCCCATTTCATTCAGATAATGGAGGTTCCTGTGTAAACCAGCTGGATGATAGCCTGGTGTTGTGTGATTTTTAACTGCACCCAATTAACCCCTGCTCGATCCTTCTGAATGGCCCCAGCATTGGCCCTCTTCCAGTTTAAGACCTTAATTTGTGGACCTGACTGATCATTTTCCCCTGGCGATGTTAAAACGAAGACAGTTGTGGTCACTGGATCCAATGTGCTCTCCGAATGAAATTTCAGTCAAATGGCCGACCTCGGTTTCTGAGGGGAGGTCTCGTGTTGCATCCGCCTGAGTAGCGTAGAGCACTCTACATCTTGGTTTAGGAAACGTTCTTAGACATATTTGACAAATTCCACCCCGTATGGACCTTTTATACTCTGGGTGACCCAGTCAATCCAGGGGAAGTTAAAATCTCCATCCAATACTACTCTATTATTTTTATAGGTACCTGCAATCTCACAATGCAATTGCTCCTCTCGTATCCTCTGGCTATGTGGGGATCTAGAACACCATCCCAGCAGACTCACCATCCCCTTTTTGTTTCTAACTTGTAAAAATATGACCTCATTCAAATACCACTTAACAATATTGTCCCTAAGTACTGTTGCTAGGTCCTCCCTAATGAAAGGGACAACTTCCCCTACTCACTTACTTGTCCTTCTGTCCAGCCTGTAGCTTCTGCATCCTGGAACACTGGTCTGCCAGTCCTGCCCTTCTCTCAGTCATGTTTCTGTTATGACTATAATATCCCAGTTCCCAGAGTCAATCCATGCTCTGAGCCCGTCTGCCTTACCAGTCAGGCCTCGTGCGTTGTAATAAATACCCTTTAAACCAGAAGTCTCTTCCCTCCCTTTACTGTGTCCTGGATATCCTGAATAGGAAACTAGCTCTCGATGGCTGATGTATTTTCTCCTGACGAGTTGATGGCCCCTCTCTTATTCAGAGTCTCAACTCCCTTGTTGTGGTTCTGTTCGCCGAGCTGGAAGTTTTTGCTGCAAACGTTTCGTTCCCAGGCTAGGGAACATCATCAGTGCTATTGGAGCCTCCTGTGAAGCGCTGCTTTGATGTTTGTTCCGGTATTTATAGTGGTTTGTTCTTGCCGCTTCCGGGTGTCAGTTTCAGCTGTAGTAGTTTGTATGTGGGGTCCCGGTCGATGTGTCTGTTGATGGATGTTCTTGCCGCTTCCGGGTGTCAGTTTCAGCTGTAGTGGTTTGTATATTGGGTCCAGGTCGATGTGGCTGTTGATGAAGTTTGTGGATGAATGCCATGACTCTAGGAATTCCCTGGCTGTTCTCTGTCTGGCTTGTCCTATGATGGTAGTGTTTTCCCAGTCAAATTCATGTTCCTGGTTGTCTGAGTGTATGACTACTAGGGATAGCTGGTCGTATCGTTTTGTGGCTAGCTGATGTTCATGGATGAGGATTGTTAGCTGTCTTCCTGTTTGTCCTATATAGTGTTTTGTGCAGTCCTTGCATGGTATTTTGTAAACTACGTTAGTTTGGCTCGTGCTGGCTATTGGGTCCTTTGTTCTAGTGAGTTGTTGTCTGAGTGTGGAAGTTGGCTTGTGTGCTGTTATGAGTCCTAAGGGTCGCAGTAGTCTGGCTGTCAGTTCTGAGATGCTCCTGACGTATGGTAGTGTGGCTAGTCCTTTTGGTTGTGGCATGTCCTCGTTCCGTGGTCTATCTCTTAGGCATCCGGTGATAAAGTTGCGTGGGTATCCGTTTTTGGCGAATACCTTGTATAGGTGTTCCTCTTCCTCTTTTCGCAGTTCTGGTGTACTGCAGTGTGTTGTGGCTCTTTTGAATAGTGTCCTGATGCAGCTTCGTTTGTGTGTGTTGGGGTGGTTACTTTCATAGTTTAGGACTTGGTCTGTGTGTGTTGGTTTCCTGTGTACCCTTGTGGTGAATTCTCCGTTGGGTGTTCTCTCTACTAACACGTCTAGGAATGGGATTTGGCTATCCTTTTCCTCTTCTCTCGTTAATCGTATTCCTGTGAGTGTGGCGTTGATGATTTGGTGTGTTTTTTCTATTTCTGTGTTTTTGACGATTACGAAGGTGTCATCGACGTATCTGATCCAGAGTTTGGGTTGGATTTGTGGTAGGGCTGTATGTTCTAACCTTTGCATAACTGCCTCTGCTATGAGTCCCGAGATTGGTGATCCCATGGGTGTTCCGTTGATTTGTTCGTATATCTGATTGTTGAATGTAAAGTGTGTGGTGAGGCACAGGTCTAGTAGTTTAAGTATGCCATCCTTGTTGATAGGTTCGGCCTCCTATGTTCTGTTATGTATGTCCAGTAGGTTGGCTATTGTTTCTCTGGCTAGGGTTTTGTCAATCGATGTGAACAGTGCCGTCACGTCGAATGATACCATGGTTTCTTCTTTGTCTATGTGTGTTTTCCTGATGATGTCCAAGAATTCCTGTGTTGATTGTATGGAGTGTTTGGATCCGCTGACTAGGTGTTTCAGTTTTTGTTGTAGTTCTTTGGCCAGTTTGTATGCTGGTGTCCCTGGTAGTGATACTATGGGTCTGAGTGGGATGTCTGGTTTGTGTACTTTGGGTAGTCCGTAGAATCTGGGGGTGTAGTTGCTTTCAGGTTTCATTCTTTGCTGGTCCGCTTTGGTTGTCTGCCCGTTTTTTTTGTAGATTCCTTAGTGTGTTGATTATTCTATTGGTGAGTTTTGGTGTGGGGTCGGAATCCTTCATTTGGTAGGTGTTGGTGTCTGCGAATAGTTGTTGTGCTTTATTGATGTAGTCTGATTTATCTAAGATGACCGTCATTCTGCCTTTATCTGCCGGTAGTATGATTATGTTCTTGTCATTTTTCAGTGCTTTCAGTGCTTCCCTCTCCTTGGTGTTGAGGTTATGTGTATGTCGTTTTCTTATCATCATAGGTACGACCGTTTGTCTCACTGTTTGTTGTGTCTCTTCTGTCAGTCCATTGTTCCTGAGTGTGCATTCTAGTGCTGCTAGGAAGTCTGCTGTGTTGGCATCCCTGTAGTTGTATTTGAGTCCCTTGGCCAGTATAGTTCTTTCCATGTCTGTGAGCTGTCTGTGGGAGAGGTTTTTAACCCAGGTGTGTGTTGTAGTGTCCTCCTGTTTGTGGGTTAGTTTGTCCATTTTTTCTTTTAGTGCCGTTTTTTTGCGAAGTGTAGTCCTGTTCTGTCCTATAGTGACAGCCTGTTCTATGGTCCGGGTCCATTCCTGATTAGTGCTTTTTAAAATTAACGACTTTCGGCGCGCAATTTCTTGCTTGTATTTGTGCAGTCGGTTGTGAGCGTCTGTGATCATTACCTGGACCATCCTGAATCCGTTCTTCTTGGTTGTTTCCCTGGCTTGTGGATTATTTACTGGAGGTCTGTACTTGACACATTGTGGCAGGATTTGATTTTTTCTGCATTCGTGGAGGAACCGGAGTTGTTCATATGTTGCGCTTAGGCGCCCTCAACTCCCTGCCAGACTCGTTTAATTCCTGCCCGGTAACACGAGCAAATCTCCACTCAGGGATACTGGTACCCCTGCTTCAAGTGCAAACCATCACCCTGGTACAGGTCACCTCTACCCCAGAAGAGATCCCATTGACCTAAGAACTGAAAAATCTTGTCTGAATAAATCAGTTCAGTTTTTTAATTGGTGTCTGAAAATATTGATGAGTGCAGTGCAAATGATGTGAGTTCCATGGAGTTCATTAAGGTCTTTGACAAGGTCCCACATGGGAGGCTGGTCCAAAAGGGAAGAGCCCATGGGATCCAAAGCAAGTTGGCAAATTGGATCCGAAATTGGTGGAGGGTTATCTTTTTGTTTGAAAGCCTTTGCCCGGCGGGTGTACCACACGGGCCTGTGCCGGAGTCATTGCTGCTACTAATGGGCATTAATCACTTGGATATGAAAGCAGAAGGAATCATTAGTAGGTTTGCAAAGACTTGAAAGGTGAGGGTGTTCTCCACAGTGAGGAGTATGGTCTCCGGCTACAGTCTGAAGGTTGAGGCTGGGACGGGATTTCAACAGAGTAATTTCAATTGATAACCAGGTAAGAGCACAGCAGGCAATGAGGGAAAACTGATCAATTAAACTGCTTTTACTTTGATGTAAAATGCCTGATAGGTAATGCTGATTAAAGCAAGGCATGGATGGGAACCTGGGACTGGGAAATCACAGGAGTTACAGAAACATAGCTGGGGGGGGACAGGACTCGCAGATCACTGTTCCAGGGGACAGTTTCAACAGGAGGGATAGAAGGGGAGGCAAGAGAATGGGGGAATGGAGTTTTTGATCAGTGAAAACATCACTGCAGCACTGAGAGAGGATATTCCTGGGGATCGCCCAGTGAAGCTATGTTAGTGGAACTGAGAAATAAGAATGAATAATCAATTTGATATGACTGTACGACAGGCCCGCAGTAGTCAGTGGGAAATTGAGCAGCAAATATGTCGGAGATCTCAGATATCTGTAAGAATGATAGGGTTGTAATGGTCGGGGATTTTAACTTTCCAAAGCTAGACTCGGACTGCAAGAGTGTTCAGAGCTTGGATTGAAGGAATTTGTTCAGTGTGTTCAAGAAAACTGTCTCTATCTATGGAACTGGTCTGACTGGAGATAGGGATAAAATCTGACCTCCCTTTTGGAGACAAGGTAGTGAAAGGGGCTGAAGTGTTTGTGGGGGAGCACATTTGCAAAGTCACCATAATTCCATTAGTTTGGAAATAGAGATGGAAAAGGACAGCCTGGTCCACAAGTCAAAGGTCAAAACTAACCTTGCCCCAATCCAGAAGGTATTAGACAAGACCTCCAAAAGTTGATTCGTGGAGGCTATTTGCAAGTAAAGTGGGATTCTTTCAAAAGAGAGATAAATTAAGATTTCAGGGCCAGCATATTCCTGTTAGTGTGAAGGACAATGCAGACATAAGTGGGAAACACAGGATGACTGGGGATATTGAGGCGCTGGTCAAGACAAAAGGGGATACATGTCATATACAGCCAGCTGTATTAACTCAATCCCTTGAACAACATTGTGGGTGTAGTAATACTCTTAAGGGGGAAACCATGAGGGCCCAAAGGGGACCTGACAGAGCTTTGGCAGAGAAGGTTCAGAAAAATCCAGAGAGATTGTACAAGTATAATAACAACAGAAGATTACCTCGAGACATAATGTGACTCCTTAAAGTTCAGTGAAGCCATCCATGTCTGGAACAACAGAAAATGGCGAGATCAGAAACAAAAATTTCATGTCAGAACTGACTGTGGAAAAAACACTGGAGAAGCCGGGACATAAACACAAATTCGCTTGATGTCAGTGGTGTGACTGATGTTGGAAGTGATTCTGTGGGACAGGCGTAACATGCATTTGGAAAGGCAATGATTGATTAGAGATAGTCAGCATAGCTTTGTGCGTATAAAGAAGTGTCTCTAAAACCTGATAGAGGTTGTTTAAGAGGTGACCAAGGAGGTGGATGAAGGCAGAGCAGTAGACGTTGTCTATCCTAACTTCAGCAAGGCCTTTGACAGGGTTTATCATGGTGCACTGGTTAGTAAGGTTAGATCACATGGGATCAGGGAGACCGAGACAAACAGACACAAAATGGGCTTGATAGTAGGAGACAGAGGATGGTGGCAGAGGGTTGTTGTGCAGACTGGGTGCCTCTGAACAGCGGTGTGCCATAAGGATTGGTGCTGGGGCCACGCATGTGCATTATTGACATAAGCGAGAATATAGGAATTAATTTTAGTAAGTTTGTGGATAGTAAAATAAGTGTTATAGTGGGCAGTGAATACAGTTATCAAAGGTGATCTTAACCCACTAACCCAGTTGGTCAAGAAATGAAAGGTGGAGTTGAATTCAGGAGCTGGATTTTGTTATAACAAACCAGAGACAACTAAAACAATTAATGGAATAGCTCTGGGCCGTGTTGTCGAACAGAGAGAGAGAGGGAGAAAGTCCAAGAGCTTCAGTTACATTGTTCCTTGGAAGTGGCATCGCAGGTGGACAGGCCAGGGAAAGCAGTATGTGACACATTTCCCCTCATGGAACAAAGCATTGATTACATGAGTTGATATATCATGATATGGCAGTTTCAGACATTGGTGGGTCTCCAGATGGAGTACTGTGTAGAATTCTGATCCTTCTGCTTTGGGAAGCATATTCTCAAACTGAAAATGGAGGAAAGATTGACAAAGATGTTACTGATCCTGGGGGGTTTGACTTGAAACGAGAGGCTGGATAAGTTGGAAAACAAAACGTTGGGATGAGATATATTTGACAGATAAGGTTAAGAGTATGCAAAGAGATCCTACAGCATACACGTACAAAAGAGCAACTGGAGAGACAACAGATCAACGAGGCCATCCATGCGTGGAACCACAGGAGGTGGGCGAGAGCCTAAATGAACATTTCATGTCAGAACGTACTATGGACAAAGACTTGGAAACAAAGGGAAATAAACAGTGATGCCTTATAAAGAATCCCCATTACAGAAGACGTGGTGCTGGAGATCTTAGAACACAAAGGTAGAGAAAGCCCCAGGTCCTGAACAAGTGTATCCCAGAACATTGTGGCAAAGTTGCAGCAGAGACAGTGGCAGAGATATTTGTGCCGTCCTTCATATTTCCCTTGGGCGTAGGTGGCTGAGGGGTGAGCTTATAAAGGATTATAGCACCACAGGGTGTATACGTAGGGTGAATAGTGAAGGTCTCTATCCCCGGGTAGGCGATCCCATACTAGAGGGCATAAATATGAGGTGAGAGAGGAAATACTTAAAATGGACCGGAGGAGAACATTTCCCACACAGAGGATGGTGCACGTATTGAATGAGCTGTCAGAGAAATGGGAGAGAAAAGTGCAATTACACCATGGAAAATATATTTGGGTAGGAACATGGAGAGGAGAAGGTTTGAAGGGATATGGATCAAATGCAGGGAAATGTCACTCGTTCAGGAACCATGGTCAACATGGACTAGTTGCATTGAAGGTTCTGTTTTCATGCTGCATGACTTTATCATTGGAGGGGGAGAGTATCGAGATAAGGCATGTTGCAGAGACTGAACCAAGTTGCAGCAATAGGGATGGTAGTCCGGAGTGCAGCATATTTCAAATATGTGGAGGGAATGTAGGGGAAGAGAGGAGGTTACAGAGACAGGGGCTGGTATAGGAGTTAAAAATTATTGAAGACACTGACATGCTGTAGATACAGTGTTGGAGAGGGAATACAGAACATAAAGATCCCAGGCAGCATTCCCTCCCTCTTGTGGGAGGCCTGCTTTTCCCTCTGTTGTACTGATGCTCACTAAGACAGCACAGACCTGGATGGATAATTGTGAACTCTATATGCTGTCTCAAAACAACAAAACTTACAGTGGGGGCAGTGATTGAACCTCAGGTGTGTCTCTGTACTGTGCTCCCCCTCCAGCACTGTATCTGTGTCATGTCTTGTTAGCGATGTTAGGAGCCCTCTCATTGCTCCCTGCTCTGTGTACTGTGAGTGATCTTACCTCTCTGCAGGATTTATGGAAGGCTCCAGATCTCCCTGCCCTTTGTCTCTCTGGCTGACCAACCATCTTCAATGTGGTGATGTACGAGACACCCAGCATTTGGGAAGTCAATTGAGTCAGGAACTTTCTGAGAACCTACAGGAGACAGAGAGAGAGAGAGAATGGGAAATTAGGCTGATACAATGAGAGTTACGTATGGAGAATGGCACAGAGTCCCATAGGTATATGGAAAATCCCAGTCTCCATCCCTGGCCTGTGCTGCTGCGTCTCTGTGGAGTGGACCATTCTGTTGCCTCAGGATCTGGAGTAGCTGCAAGAGCGAGACTCGCTGACAGAGGCAGCAATTAGACCCTCACAGTGAGGGATACCACATGGAGAGATACTGAGTGATATCACCAGAGTGCAGGAAGGTGTCAGAAGCAAACAATTGTGTGGGAATAACGGGTTCTGCTTTATGGTGCACTGGTATCAGCGCTCAAGGATGAGCAACCTGTGAGCAGACGAAGTGATGGCCTCATGTTATTATTGCTTGAGCAAGTATCCAAAACCTCAACTAATGTTCAGGAGAGACAGGTTTGAATCCCACCATCAGAAATGAAGGAATTTCAATTCAATAACTAAAAAATAATAATTAACAATCCATAAAGGAATATGAGACCATTGCTGATGTACCAAAACCCAAACCCTTGTCCTTTAGAGAAGGATATCTGTCTATCCTCATGTGATCTGCACGACATACCCACAGCAAAGTGTTTGCCTCTAAATGACCCTCTGAAACGGCCAAGCAAGCCCAAGGACAGCTAGGGCTGGATAAGAAAGGCTGGTCTGGCAGAGACACTGACATCCCATACCTGACTTAAAAAAAACAATCCATTAGGATGCTCCTACTGGAACTGCACTGGGACCAGTGTCCTGTCCAATCATATCGGTAGGTTTATGGACAGGGGTTTAAACTGACAGAGAGGATGCAGGGACAGGGTTCAGGTGAAAGGAGCTTTCCAAATCCAAAGAGAAGCATTGGAACAGCATGGGAATGTGGCTGAAGGCATTCAGAAAGGAACAGGATTGGACAAAGTTTAACTAAAACTGTACATCAGTGAATATGGATGTGACAGGAGATTGTGGGAAAGAGGAAATTATGTTTTTCTTTGGAATGGACAAAGTCTCCACAATCAGTTGGATGGATTTTTGACAGACAGATAAATGAGATTTAGACACCAGGGAGACGTGGTTACCGGGCGAATAAGAGGTGGAATGTATTAAGTCGATGGTTTAGTCGTGCGGGTCTTAAGCAGAATGGGAAAGGAGGGTTGGGTAACGCTGACAGTAATTGGCAACAAAGGCATTACAGAGAAAGCTTTTGGCCTTAGATCATGAAGTAGAGTCAGTCCGAATGTAAATTCTGGCTATGACTTGCCAAGGACACAAGTAGCAGAACAATTTTAGCCACCGAACAGCATTTCATTGCTCATCACTGCATTAAACACAAATTCCATTGTAATTTTTATTAGAGGCATAGTGTTAATTTTTGGAAACTTCAATATTGGTATAATCTGTGACAATCACACCAACAAAAGTGATATTAGAAAAAGAGTTCAGAGAATGTTTCTGTGACTGTTTCTTTGATTAATACATTGGGCAACTGGCTTGGGACGTAACAATCTTAAGTTGACCACTGTGTCATGAAGTTGAGGGAATGAGTAATGTCACACTGAGAGGTCCTCCGGGAAATTGTGATAAAGTACAGTTTAAAGGGATATAAAAATTTTTAGTGACTCACGGAAAGGGCATGCCACAACTAGAAACAAAAATAGGAGAAAGTGAGGACTGCAGATGCTTGAGATCAGAGCTGGAAATGTGTTGCTGGAAAAGCGTAGCAGATCAGGCAGCATCCAAGGAACAGGAGAGTCGACGTTTCGTGCATGAACCCTTCTTCAGGAATTAAGAAGGGCTCATGCCCGAAACATCGACTCTCCTGTTCCTTGGATGCTGCCTGACCTGCTGCGCTTTTCCAGCAACACATTTTCAGCTAGAAACAAAAGTTGCCAATTACATGAGTTTGAGAGAAGAACTGATCAAGGGAAACAGGCTAAACAGACTGAAATGTGTGTCTGTAAACAAACAGTGGAAAACATTTGAAGGGATAGTGTAAAACATTCAACAGACAAAACCTCAGCAAGAAACTCATACCGGTCACTCACTCAAAACAAAATGGATCATATTAGATTATCAGGCTGAGAAGGTCACAAAAAAGTACTTAAAATTCTGTGGTGATAGCGAGGGCTTAAGCAGTAAGTGTTAAAGGGAGATTGCGATGGGTCTGCTAGCAGGAGGAGGGCACTGGCAAGGGGAATTGTTGTCAGTGTTTAATGATACGATAGGAACAGGGAGAGGTGAAGGTGCTGGAGGTGGTGAGAGTGTTACAGAGAGTGATCAGGGCCTGAATGGTGTTACAAAGTCATTATGGATTACTGCAGCTGGAGGGGTTTGCAGAGATGGGAGGGACATATGTATTTTTATTTATTCAGTGGATGTGGGTGTCACTGATTGTACCAGCATTCTTTACCCCATAACTAATTACACAGAGGTTAGCTCAGAGTCAGTCATATTGCTGTGGTTCTAGAGTCACGTGTAGGCTAGACCAGGTAAGAGTGTTAGATGTCCTTCCCTTAAGGAGGTAAGTGAACCTGATGAGCTCTTCCTACTGATTGACAATGCTTTTATGGTGACCTCACCAATGTCTTGTACAGATTCAACATGACATCCCAACTCCTACTCACAATGCTCTGCCCAATGAAGGTAACCATCTCAAATGCCTGCTTCACCAGCCTGTTTACCTATGACACCTCTTTCAAAGAACTGTGTACCTGCATCCCTGCGTCACTGACTGACAACACTACCCAGGGCTTGAACATTAACTGTATAAGTCCCTCCCTGGTTTATTTTACCAAAGTGGAACACTTCGCATTTATCTAATTAAACTCCATCTGCTATTCTTCAGCAGTTCTGCTAATCCTGTTGTATCACAGATAACCTTCTTCACTGCCTACTATATCACCAATGTTAGCGTCACCCACAAACTTAAATACCAGGAAACCAATATTCCCATCTAAACCACTTATCCACATGACAAACAACAATGGACCCACTACACCGCTGGTCACATGCCTCCAGTTGGAAAATCAAAACATCTCCTACCACACTCACTCTCCTACTATCAAGACAATTCTGCACCTAATGGATATCGCATCCTTTCACATTGACTTGATGTTATTACCCAGTCTACCACAAGGAACGTAGAATGCAGATCAGTACAAGACTCTTCGGCCCTTTTTGTCATGCTGACCTTTTATCCTCCTCTAAGATCAAACAAACCTACACTTAACTCATTTTACTATCATCCATGTACCCATTCAAGAGTTTATACAATTAATTCAATTTATCATTTCTCTGCCCATTCTTTTTCCAGCTGATGTATTGATTGGTGTATCATTTGATATCCTTACTCGTTCTTAACAACTCCACCAAAATTTTATCATCTGCAAAATTACTAATCGCACCATTGTCATTTTCAACTGAATTACAATGAGGGGTGCAGCACCTACCCTTGCAATACCCCATTTGAAACAGACCATCCAGAGCTTCCTCGCCCTCTGCTTGTGGTGGTACGTACACAGCAGTTAGTGTAGCAGCAGTAAAATCCCGTGGTAGAGTGAACATTGGAATATTATTTCACTCGCAGGAGAGATTAAGATCTTCCAAACCCTGTTGACTTCTTTGTCCAAGGTAATTTTGTCTCCAACTCCAACAAGATTGTAAAGATTGAGTGAGGTTACAGATGCGGAGAAGGGTCACGTGGTTTGATAATGTTACATAAAGGGAGGATTGGTAGGAAAGGCTGTCGGGACTGGAGGACTTTATACAGATGAGGAGGTTGAGAGGGATGTTAAAAGGTTAGAGGCAATGAGGTGGATAGGACAGGATGGAGGAGTCCTCTGATGACTGGAGAAAGTTACAGTGATATCATGTGCTGTGCAGCGTGGATAAGGTACACAGATGGGAAGGTTGGTAACGTCTGAGGGATGTCACAGAGACAGGATTGGCTGTCGGTACTGGACATGATGACAGAGATATGGATTAGATAGATTTTTGGGGATAGTGACCATAACTCTAAGTTTCAATGTTATTGTGTAAAGAGGTAAGGATTGTGCAGAAGTTAAGTGTCTAAATTTGGGAAAGGCCACTTGTCATTTGATTATCACTATCATTCAACTTAATCACTATCATTAGACAGGATCAGACAACCAAACACTGGGAGGAATTATATGCAGTTGAGGATACAATCGGAAAGTGGGAGTATTTTAAAATGATACAGTAAGAATTCCGGGCCAGTGTGTCCCGGGAACAGTGAATGGAAAAGGCAGCAGGTCCGGCGAATACTGATTAAGCGATATCGTGAGTTTGATAAAGAAAATACAGTACAATTTTAAAAAAAACGCAGGTGAAGCCCTTCAAATGTAGAGAGAGTGCAAGGGGGTTCTTAAAAAAAGAGGGGCAATCAATGGGCATGAAATATCCTTGGCAGATACTAGTAAGGAAAAGCCACAAGGTATGTTATTTGTTTTGTTACAGTAAAAATGTTCCCAGATAAAGGGTACGGCCTGTTAGAGATATAAAGGGACCTTCTGTGCATGGAGCCAGAGGAAGTATGTGAGGTCTTCAATGAATACTTCCCACCTGTACTCACAAAGGGGAAAGACATTGTAGCTGCGGATTTCAGTCGGGATGATCAGGTTCTAGAACATGGTAAGATCAATAAGGATGAGGTATTAAATGTTTTCACAGGCATAAAGGTGGTGAAATCCCCGGTGCCCAATGCAATGTATCCAAGGCTGCTAATGGAGGTAAGGGAGGAGATTGCTGGGGCCCTGGTGTCTATATTGAATACTTTGCTGACCACCAGCGAAGTGCCGAATGACTGGAGGATAGCTAATGTGGTTCCTTTGTTCAAGAAACCACTCTCTGGGTGAAGAGGTTTCTCCTTGTCTCATTTCTAAACAGGCTTCCAATTACTCAACTCTGGTGCTATTCGGATCTTAATCTCTCCTGCCAGTGAAATAATATTCCAATGTCCACTCTACCACGGGATTTTACTGCTACTACACTAACTGCTGCGTACATACCACCACAAGCAGAGGGGGAGGAAGCTCTGGATGGGCTGTACTCCATCACTAACACCCTGGAGACAGAATACCCCGACTCCCTGTGTATTGTAACTGGTGACTTCAATCAAGCCAATCTGAGGAAGATGTTGCCCAGGTACCATCAGGGGCCCGCAATTTTTAAACCACTGTTACACCACTGGGAACGATGCTGACCACTCCAACCCCCATCCTCATTTCAGCCATGTCTCTTCTCCCAGCTTACAGGCATAAGCTCAAGGAGGAGACCTCCTCGCGGATATAGGTCCAGTGCTGGTTGTAGGAGGCGGAGGATCAACTCTGGGGCTGTCTGGAATCAGCTGATTGGGTCGTTTTCAAACAGACCGCAGGTACCTTGAACAAGTATGCTACCACTGTCACAGGCTTTATCAGCAAGTGTGTGGAGGACTGCATACCCAGGCAGTCAACCCAGGTGTTCCCCAACAGGAAACCCTGGATGAATCAGGATATACAGAACCTGCAAAAAACAAGGAGTGAGGCCTTCTGATCAGGAGACCCACTTGAATATAAGTAATCCAAGTATGGCCTTCGCAGAGCCATTAAGAGAGCCAAGGGCCAACACCGATCCAAACTAGAGCCCCAGAGAGACACCCGGCGACGATGGCTGCAGTTCGAAAGGTTTGCAGTGGTAGGGAGGGAAGATATGTACATGCATTTATTCATTCATGGAATGTGGATGTCACTGATTGGGCTAGAAATCTTTGCCTCACTACTGATTATCCAGAGGACAGCTCAGAGTCAGCCATATTGATGTGGATCTGGAGTCACATGTTGGCCAATCCAGGTGAGAATGTCAGATGTTCTACGTTAAAAAAGAGGTCCGTGAACCAGATGAAATCTTCCTGCTAATCAACAACGCTTTCATGGTGGCTTCACCAATGTCTTGTACAGATACAACATGACGTCCCAACTCCTACTCTCAATGCTCTGACCAATGAAGGTAACTATCCCAAACACCTGCTTCACCAGCCTGTCTACCTGTGACACAACTTTCAAAGAACTGTGTGCCTGGGTCTCTGATTGACGACACTACCCAGGACCCGAAAATTAACTGAACAAGTCCCACCCTGGTTTGTTTCATCAAAATGGAACAAATCACATTTACCTAATTAAACACCATCTGCTATTCTTCAGCCCACTATGCCATCAGTCCTGTTCATCCTGTTGGTTCTTCGCTGTGTCACCAATTTCAGTGTCACCCAAAAAACCTTACTTACCAGGAACCAATACTCCTATCCAAACCATGTATCCAAATGACAAACAACTCTGCAACCACGACACGGCAAGTCACATGCTTCCAGTCAGAAAAACAATACGTTTCCCACCCCGTTCTGTCTCCGACCATCAAGCCAATTTTGTATCCAGTTCACTACCTTCTCCTGAAGGCCATATCCTTTTACACTGATCTGAGCTTATTACCCAGTTTACCATATGGAACGTAGAACACAGAAGAGTGCAGTACATGTCCCTTCGGCCATGATGTCATGTCAACCTTTAATCCGACTGCAAGATCAATCTAACCTGCAAACTGCTGATTTAATACCATCCTTGTGACTATCCAAGAACCTAATAAATGTCCCAAATGTATATCATTTTCGATTTTACTTCCACCACTGGCAGTGCATTCCACCCATCCAACTCCCTCTGTGCAAAGAACCTACCTCTGAAATATCCCCTTAACCATCCTCAATTCACTTAAAATTCTACCATCTTGTGATAGCCATTTTCTGCCACGGGGAAAAATAAAACATCTCACTATTAACTCTCTCTGTACCTTTCATTGTTTTGTTCAACTCCTCCAAGACCCCCTCACCCTTTTTCACTCCAATGAGAAAAGCCTTCGTTCCCTCAACCTTTCTTCATAAGACATGTACTCCAGTCCAGGCAGCATCCTCGTAAATCTCCTCTTTACCATCTATAAAGCTTCCACATCCTTCCTGTTATGAGGGGACCAGCACTGAACACAATATTCCAAGTGGGGTAAAACCAGGGCTACACAGAGGTGCAGCATAACCTCACAGCTTTAAAACTAAGCTAATGAAAGCCAACACAACATATTCCTTCTTAACATTCCTATCAACTTTTGTGGCAACTTTGGTGGGATCTCTAGATGTCTACCCCAAGGTCTATCTGTTCCTCCACATTGCCAAATGTCCTGCCTTTATCCCTGCATTCTGCATTCGTTTTCGACCTTCCAAAATGAATTACTTCACATTTTTCGAGGTTGAACTCCATCTGCCACTTCTCAGCCCAGCTCTGCATCCTGTCAATGTCCCGTTGCAGCCTATAACACCCCTCCACACTATACACCACTCCAGCAACCTCTTGGCATTGACAAACTTATTAACCCACTCTTCCATACCCACTTCCAAGTCATTTTCTAAAAAAAATGACAAAAAGCAGAGGTTCTAAAACAGATCCCTGCACAACACCACTGGTTACCGACCTGCATCTGAGTGATTTCGATCTGTTATCACCTTCTGTTTTTTATGGGCCAGGAATTCAGTGTCCAGGATGGCAGGTTTCCCTGTAACCCATGCTTCCGTACTTTCTGAATGAACCATTAACGTGTTTTGTCACATTCTCAAAGGATTCAATAAGATTTGTAAGTTTACACAACCATGCTGACTATCTCTAATCAAACTATGGTTTTCAAAGGAATTATAATTCCTGTCTCTCAGAGGCATGTCCAATAATCAGCCCACCACAGACATAAGACTAAATGGTCTGTAATTCCCAGGATTAATTATATTGCCTTTCTCAACCAAGGTAATAACATTTGCCATCCTCCAATCTTCTGGTACGACACCAGTGGACAGGAAGTGGAATGGTACTCACAAACGGCACAAAAATCTCTTCCCTCGCTTGCGGCAGTAACTTTGGAAACATCCCGTCTGGCCCAGAGGATTTATCTATCCTTACATAATTCTCAGCAAATACGCATTCTTTACATCAACCTGTTGACATACATTAGTTCTTTTCACGCTGTTCTCACAAACAACAAGGTCCCTCACAGTCGTGGCTACTGAGGCATAGTATTCATTAAGGACCTTCCCTATCTCCTCTGCCTCCAGACACAAGTTCCCTCCACTATCCCTGACCGGCCCTACACTCAATCTGGCCATCCTCTTATTCCTCACATAAGTGGAGAATGCCTTAGTGTTTTCCTTAATCCTTGCTTAATGTTTTGTAATGCCCCCTTGTAGCTGTCCTAAGTCAATTCTTAGTTCCTTTCTAGCTACCTTCAAAGAATCCCTACAGTGTGGAAACAGGCCATTTGGCCCAACAATTCTATACACTTACTCTAAAGCGTATCCCACTCAGAAATATTCCCCCACCCCATTACTCCCCATTTTCCCTGACTAATGCACCAAACCTACACATTCGTGAACACTATGGGTAATTTACCATGGCTGAGTCACCCAACCTGCACATCTTTGCACTGTGGGTGGAAACCGGAGCACCTGGAGGAAATCCACACAGACATGGGGAGAATGTGCAAACACCAGACAGACAGTTACCTGAGGCTGGAATCAAAATCGGGTCTCTGGACCTATGAGCCACCATGTTTCTCCACATAACTCTACAAAGCCCTGTCTGTCCTTGCTTCGTCAACCTTAAATAAGCTTCCTTGTTCCTCTTGACTAGATAGTCTACATCCCTTCGAACAGTGTTAAATATGTCACTAAAGACCATTTGGACAATGTTCACTGCTCTGCCTTGATCCATCTTTGGCCACCTCCTCAAAGAGCCACTCCGGTTTGTGAAACACGGTTTCCCACTCACAAAGCCATGCTGACCATCTTGAATCAACCCTTGCCTTCTAAATATGCGTCGCTCCTTTCTATCAGAATCTCCTCCAACAAGTTCCCCATCGTTGGGCTCACGGTGCTTTAATTTCCTGGCTTTTCTCTGCAACCTTTAAGTGATGAAACAGTATTAGCCGCCCTGCAGTCTTCCGACACCTCACTGTGTCTGTTGAAAATATAACTATCTTTTAAGGACACTACAATCTCTTCCCTCGCCTCCCACAAAAAAAATCTAGGTTCGACCTAATGAGCTACTGAGGATGGATCTACCTTTATTTGTTTTAAGATTCCAGCACTTTATATTCTCTGTTGATGATTCTTTCCAAGGCATCACTATTATTTCCCAAAGTTCCTGAGCTTTCATGTCTTTCTCCACAAGATTTATTTTGGTTAATATCACATCCAAATCCTCTGTTTCTACACATAGAAGATCTTATTTATATTTAATGGGCACTATCCTTGAACAAGTTACCCCTCAGCCCTTACTGAAACTTACATCAAGGCTTCTGAAAATTCACATAGAACGTATCCCTCATAACAACACGCCCTACCTACACCCTTATCTATTCTGCCATTTCTATTTACACCAACAAATAAAGTCCAACTGGTTCAAAAACACATTTTATTTTACAAAATGTTTTTCTAAGGGTCCAATTATTGTTTATTCACACATCCTTTCTAACGTATATCAGCATGCTGTCAGGCTAACACGATTTGGTTTCAGACTGACAGCAGAAGGGGTTGACGGAGTTCTTGTTTGTCAATCTGAAAAAGGTAGTTCCCAGGCTCAGCAGGTATTAGAGAAGGCAAATCCAATGTTGCCACTTATTTCAAAGGGAATGTTGTCTTGCAAAAACTATACAAGATACGAGTCAGACCACACCTACAATATTATGAACGGCATGAGTGCCCGAAGGAAAGATATTCTTCCAATGGAGGCAGGCCACAGAAGGGTAACTCGGCTAATCCTGAGAATGGATGAACTTTCAAATGGGAAGAGGTGAAGGTGATTGAGGGTGAACCCATTGATGTTTAGAAAAATGAGACAGGAATTGAATGTAACTTCCAAGATTCTGAAGGGCGTTGACATGGTAGATGCTGGGAAGTTAGAAAATAGAACAGTACTGCACAGCTATAGACCCTTCGACCCACCATGGCTGTGTTTGTCCATGGTGCTGTTCTCGACATATACCACCTGCCTGCACATGATCCATATCCCTCTATTCTCTGCCTGTTCATGTTTCTGTGTAAAAGCCACTTCAAAACTTCACACACATTTCTGCTTAGAGGACCGCCCACACTCGTACATCTCATGGTCTTAACTCAGACACCATATCTACATTATAACATCGTGGGTCACTGCTCACAAAACTCCTTTATAATGAGATTATGAGATATTTATAATTACACTGCATTTAATCTACAATAGACAATTTTGTGGCTGGCTCCTTGATATGATCTTATAGAAAAACATCTCATGTGTAATCCTGGATTCTATCCGATACAGCCCTGATATCTAGTCGGGATGGAGACCACTGTCACACAGTTACTGTACTGCCCTTGCTACAAGTATATTCAGTAACCTGACCGTAACCATATTGATATTACCATCAGTGCCTGGTGCCTATAAAAGAATTTCTGATAAGGGCTGCTGCTGCTTGTTTATTCTCAGCTCCATCCAAATAGATTCCAACATTTGATCTTCAGATCCACATGACTGTCTCATTAATGCATTAATCTCATTCTTTCTTCACAACTTGCTGGCTTTTTGCCTAGCCTGCCGAGATCCCAAAAACCCTTCAATATTCCCTTCCCAGCAATGGTCATTCTGCAGCTACATCTCCGGAATGACGGTTCCGTTACGTCTGTTCACTGTCATTCCATCTGCCTTATGGCGAATGCAGAGAGTCATTCCTCAGTACTGGGGGGCTGAACAGATGAGAAGAGGTTACAGATTTAGGGAGGCTTACAGGGGCTCGAGGATGCTAGAGTTAAACAAAGTTACATCTGGTCAAGAATGTCAATGGGACAAAGGTGTTTGGTGATTGGAGGAATTTACAGTGATAGAGGGAGTTGGATTCCATTCTGGAGATAGGGATAGGTATGGATGTAGGGAGAGGCAGGCAGACTGAGAGGTAGAGACAGGGGGTGTTTCAGGGAGAAGAGAACCGTGTATACTAACAGAGATATGGCAGGTTGTAATGACTGAAGATGCTTACAGATACAAGAGGGCCTCTAGGTCCTGGAGACGACATAGATAGAAAGGCAAGGGAGAATGCCAGGTTGCTGGGTTGGAGACAGATACACAGATGGGGAGTGTTGCACAAGCTGAAAGAGTTTCCTGTGGTCGGGAGGGTGGAGGGAAAGATGGTGAAATTTAATTTAATTAGCATCAAAGAATTGGAGAAGGATAAGGAGATTATAGATGGATGTAGAGACTGGATGAGTTGGCACTGAAAGTGAGTCTTATTGGAACTGGACAGTCACAAAGATTGCAGTTGGTGATAAGATCAGGAATTCGTCAGGGTCTTAAAGTGATTACACAACAAGGGAACATTAAAGGGGCACCATAGATTGGGGCTGTTGACAGGACTGGAAGAGGTTATACAGAAGGGGACAGCTTTATGAACTGTAGATGTTTATGGAGATAGTGGATAATTTGGAGCAGTTTACAGAGACATGAAAGTTTTTAGGACATTACTAAGATACACAGGCTTTAGTTAATGCAAGCTTGTAAAGCTTAATGGGACTGCAGGACTGAAGAAAAGTACACACAGCAGTGGTGGCTGCAGATGTTAATGGATTAGAGAGAGAATTGCAGGTTAGAGTGAGTGTGGACTTCAGATTCTGACAGATATTGTCGGACCTGGAGTAGCCTTGGCAAATGGGGTGTTTGCATTTATATAAGGTGCTGAAGGGGCAGGAAGTGGGAAAGGATGTAGGGAGGGTTGTAGAGGCAGTTGGTGATTAGAAATAGGGAGGGCTGCAGAGACTGCATGGTATCAGACAGATGGCGGTTTCGAAGAGGAGGGGAAAGTGACAGAAATAGAGAAATTGCAGTGCCTGAAGAGGATTCAGCAAACAGGAGGTTGAAAGATGCAGGACAATGTTACAAAGACAGGGACTGTTGTATGGATGGGAGGACCATGCAACGGCAGGGAGGGCTTTAAATCCTATTGGATAGTACTTTGCAGAGATAATGAGAGTTTCACAACTAAAAGTAGTTAGATCGATCAGGAGAGTTAGAGGATATTTGATCAGCTTTGAATGGAAGGTTTTTTCCAATGATAAGGAGAATTGTCGAGGCTGGAACAGGTGACATAGATAGGGAGCGTTTGAAGGAGGATATTCAGAAAAATGGTGGGCTGTGGGGGTGGGACATGGTGAGAGTCACAGACAGAATTAGGGCAGCACATGAAGGTAATGGAAATGACTATTGTAGTCATAAGGGGAGGATGTGAAAGGTAGAAAGATTTGTAGTGACCAGCATTATATCTGAGTGTTGTCTTCCGGGTCGAAAGTTAGAAGCCACTAACTTCTCCCTGTGCTGTTTACTGTGAGTGACTTTACTGGTTGCAGAATTTACTAAAGGCTTTAGACCTGCCTCTCGATCTCTCTCTGGCTGACCAACCATCTTCAATGTGGTGATGGATGAGACAGGAGTTGGAATATCCTGAGTATCTGCAGGAGACAGAGAAACAGACAGAATGGGTAATTAGAATGATGCAGTGAGGATTACTCATGTAGAGGAGCACTGAGTCCAACAGAGATCTAGAGAAAGCCAGTCTCCGTCCCAGACTTCTGCTGCCTCCTCTCTCTGGAGTGAAGAATTCTGTTATCTCAGGATCTTAGACCAGCTGTAAAAGCGAAAGGCATTGACAGAGGCAGCAGTTAGACATTGAGGCATACCACATGGAGAGTTAATGAGTGATATCATTAGAGCGCAGGAAGGTATCAGGATGAAACCATGGTGTCAAAAGAAGTGGTTCTGCTGCAGTGAGCACTGCTACCAGTACTCAGAGCGGAGTCAGCTATTTTACAGGGATGGTACAGCGCTGGGACCTGGTCAATCATATGACCGGGATTATGTAGAGTGCTTTAAACTGACACAGAAAAGGAGGGACAGGGCTCAGCTGAAAGGAAATTCCCAATTCCATAGAGAAATGTTGAAATATTGAAACTTGGGGATGTGGCTGAGGAGAAACAGAAAGAAACAGGAAGACACTGAGTTTAAGTAAAATTGTACATCAACAGATAAGTTTGTAACAGGAATTTGTGATTTTTAAAGTAAATTAATGCTTCTTAATTTGAGTGCATGAAGCATTTGCAATAAGGGATTTGCTCGTGTGACTTGTGATTTCTATCTAATCACCATCACGGAGACACGGTCACAAGGTGAACAAAAAGGTGAGGTATTAATATTCACAGGACACAACATTGTGGAAGGTCAGGCAGAATGGGAAGCAGAACGGGGAACTCTCACCATTAGAGATTGCAATAGATGGCTAAGACAATATGTGGCTTCAGATTATCAAACAGTCGGAGACCAAATTCTGGGTAATAAGGATCAGAACATAGGACTGGACGGACAGGTGTTCATGGCCCCTTATAAGCATTCCAGTTTTAGACACTGCATTAACAGGGAATTATTGGAATTTGTAACAAATGCACTGGGATAATAGTGAATGGATTCAATCTTCCAATCTCACCATCTCATTGGTAATGGGTCACAGACAAGGCTGATTCTCTCCCATTCTCAGGGGAATCTGTTGGTGGGTGTACAGACCAATTGGGCCTTCCACAGACTCTGTTACACTTGGGGCAGAAGGTGACCGTGGAAAGGGGGTGGGTGGGGCATTGGTGTGACAGTGCGCTCCTTGTACTGTTTTCTCCTGGATTCCCCTTTTTCCCCACAGCAAATATCGAGGTGCGCAACCCCTACCTTGCTGCAGGAAGTCGAGGTTGAGAAAGTTAAAATCCCCGACCATTACCACCCTATCATTCTTACAGATATCTGAGATCTCCGACGTATTTGCTGTTCAATTTCCCGCTGACTACTGCGGACCTGTACTACCGTCATATCAAACTGATCATCCAGCCATATTTCTCAGTTCCATGAATAAAGCTTCGCTGGCAGTTCTCGAGTAATATGCTCTCTAAGTGTTGCAGTGATGTTTTCACTGATCAAAATCACCAATTCCCCTCCTCTTTTGCTTCCCATTCTATCCTTCCTATAGCATCTGTGCCCTGGAACTTTGAGCTGCCTGTCGAGGCCCTCATTCAGCTGTGTTTCTGTAACTCCTGTGATTTACCATTCCCATGATCCCATCCAACCGAGTGTTCATCTGCCTTACTTTTCAAGTCTTTTACATTGAGGTAATGCAGTTTAATTGATAGTTTTCCCTTAATGCCTGCTGTGCTCTTGCCTGCTTATTAATTGAAATTACTCTCTTGAAATTCTGTCTCAGACTCAACCTTCAGACTGTAGCCTGAGACCATCCTCACACTGTGGACAACACCCTCACCTTTCCTGTCATTTGCAAACCAATAATGATACCTTCTGCATTCACATCCGAGCAATTAATGCCCATAATGCACAGATCCCTGTGGCACACCCGCTGGACAAAGACTTTCAATCACAAAACCAACCAACATTGCCAAGTGTCCCTGCTGCTATGATGGTAATTCTTTAAAACCGGTGTAAGCAACACAATGTTATTGGGGAACACCGCGTGGAAACAGATACTTCAGTGTATCTCATCCATGCTCGCCATATAACCAAAATTAAACAAGTCCCGTTCCCCAGCATTTGGCCTCAATCCCTCTAAATCCATCCTATCCAGAAACTCATTCGATTACCATTGCAATTTTCTTCAGTGCAATAGCCTACTCCACTCCCTCTGGTAGCTCATTTCATACACGCACAACCTTGTGTGTGGGAAATGTGCCTCAGGTCCTTTGTCAATTTCAGATCACTCACCGTAAACCTATGCTCTCGAGTTTTCAACTCACCCCAGCTTGGGTAAAACACGAAAATACTCAGTTTACAACCCTTCCATAAAATCATGTCGCAGCCGTTACGCTGTCGGGAAAGATGTACAGCCTGTTCCACCTCACCCTATAGACCAAATATTGACGACATCCTTGGCTCAATTTTGTCACCAATTTCAACTGTTATTTGTTTTAACTTTTTCAAGATGTCAATTACCCTGGACAACAATGAGCTGTTGGAAACAGAAAGGTGAAAGATAAGTGAGTGACTTTCCATCTGTTGTCATGCAGGAGCTCAATTGGAAATGCAAGAAAATGTGGCGGCAGCGCAGCTGGTAGTGTGGCCGAGCGGTCTAAGGCGCTGGATTAAGGCTCCAGTCTCGACAGGGGCGTGAGTTCGAACCCACCACTGCCATTTCTACTGATCAGTTGCAACGACACAGCATTGTTAAAATGCTGTTTCCATTCCCGCTGTACTTCTGTTCACAAAACAATTTGATTTGCTTCCCGGGGAATAAACTGTGTAGTGGGAAAGTGCCAAATTGTCTGTGCTGTCTTGATCGTGTTCGCCTCCCGCGTGGAAAATTGCAAACAGCTCTACTGTTGCTTTATGTTCCAAGCATGTTGAGATTTTACTGGAACCGAATGGAGACTGCTATTTCATCGCTGTTGTGAAACAAAGTCCTGCGGTGAGTCGATTAATCGTTACTTGGCTTTCTGACGAATGGGAAAATCGTTCCAATGAATTTTGATGTCATATGTTATTGAATTTCTCCAATTTCCTTCGTTTCCGTCCCGGAGACACCGGAAGGGAAAGGTGATCTAATCGAGACTGTGATTGGTGAAATTCACTTTTTGTGGCCTATTCTTATTATGTTCTTTCTTTCTCTCTTTTCAGCATTGTCTGGGATATGGTGGTGCACTGAGGCTCAAGTATCATTGAAAGAGTAGTTTGGAATTGCCCTGATGTTAGTTGTGAGATTACTTTATGGCTCATGCGCTCGGAGTGTCTCACGTTTAGCATTCATGCTCACTGTATCTGAAAATGCATTTGGTTTGCCAGTTTTGTTTCTGTTGCGTGTCAAATGTTTTCTGTTTTGCGATTCGTTCAATACATTACGAATTAACAGGCTTTCTGAGATAATTTCCAGCTGCAAAAACTCCTCAACTGAGAATCTGGGAAAATTTCACAGAGTATGGTCAGTCGGAGCAAAAGTAAGGAAGTCCTTCGTTTCTGCAGTGTTTCACAATACTACCTTTCCAGTGAGCAGTCGAACAGACTAAAGATTGTGCCACAGACTGCGACGGCCAGCTCGGCTAAAAAGTTATCCTTTTAAAGCCGGTGTAAGCAACACAACGTTATTGGGCTACACCGGGTGAAAACAGATACTTCGGTGTATCTCGTCCATGCATACCACACAGCCAAAATTAAACAACTCCCATGAAACAACGAGCATTTGGAAACAGAAAGGTGAAAGGTAGAATGCCTTCAACTTTCAGTGTCGGATACCACTGAGCTGCAGCGGGGCGGCTGTGGGCTTGTTTCTGTAGCATAGTGATCAGCACGTTCACCTTCCGCAAGATAGGTTCCCGCGGTCGAAACTGTTTTGTTCTTCATTTGCAGCCTTTTACATGGACAAGAACGGAGCTTTCCTGCTTGCTTTCCCATCTGCAAACCTGCCTTCGAATTTGCTTGAACAAATCTGCTCTCGTAGTGAAATGCAATGCATTTCCATTTGATTACTGTGCAGAGCATTGTAAAGATATTCTACAAACTGCTTCTGATCATGTGCCATTCAGTTGAGAGTGTAGTTACCGATCCTTCCACGAAGAGCAATACTGCATTTGCATTCCTTGCTGAGGCGGCCCGGTTCAAAGACAGGGAAGAAGGTGATGCGCTGGTGTCACAGTGCACCACGGATTCCTGAACTATTCTGTCTGCCAAATGTACCCCAAAGTCGTATCTGAAAGGCCTCATTTGGAAGCTGTCTGTCGTTATTCAAAGTGCGAGAATTGGCACCAGAGGTCCTGAATCATGTTTTGGAGCAGTTCGCACGTTAGCGGCTCATTCAATCAGCAACAGCAATGAAAGAAATTGCACTCTCAGAGGAAGCTCTGGACCTGTGCTTTCAAAGCTAGTATTAAGGTGCGCCCCGAGATCTAAGCCATGTTGGAATTTAAACGGAGGAATCGACAAAGAGGCTGCAGAATAACATCGCATCCTGTTGGTTTTCTTTAAATCACTGATGAGCAGGAAAATGTCAACGGGGAGAGCGACTGGGAAAGTGAGGCAGTTGCAGCTCTGGTGAAACTCCTTCTTTTTGAGTCACTCAGCAACAAGAGGCGTGAAGGTGACTCAGGCGTGAGAGCTCTTCACATCGAGAACAAAAAGCAATCAAGTGCAGTTAGCACCTCTCCCGGAGTGGAGGTGGGGTGAGATAATTAGCTTTTGATTTCAGTTACTATGTTCAAAAACTGCCTTTTAAATTGAGGTGAACAGAAACTGCATTTCTAATAAGCACCATGGAATTTAGCAAGATTTATTGAGTCGCTTCTCGTTGATTCCCACGCAGGTTTCCAACTCAGTTGTATCGATGTGGCTCATGTCCAGGTGTGAACATCCCTGCAGCCAATTGCACGGTTTATGTAAAAGGCAAGGAAAGTGGCATCTCGAACTGGCCCCGAGGTCAGAGCATCCTCACACTGTGATCGGTCGTTCTCGGATTGTAATGCTACCTCCGCTTTTAGGCTGGAGAACATTCTTTGGGACTCTTATTCTGCAAAACAGACACAGTGACTGAAACTATGCTGCACGGTATGATGTGGAACACGGCCTGCTCAGCTTTGTGCATTTTCCCTGTAGTCCGGTGTGTTTCATGTTCCGTGTAAACGTGAAAGTTGTCCTGTTTCGAGCAATGGGTGAAATCATTTAGCAAAGCAAGAATCGAAATTGCAGTAATGTCAAGCAGTTCATGGTTATTTGACCAAATCATAAGCGAACATGTTTGCTCACGCACTCACAGATACATTTGTAGCTGAAAAGAGTCTGAGAAGATAGCCTCAGCTTACCATTGATTTTTATCCGGATTGATGAGCTATCATTATTTGTTGCGAAATTGATATTGTAGCCGGCACATCCAAGCAGCCGTGCGAGTCGGAGAGGAATCATGGAACCCATTTCACGTGACTTTCCATCTGTTGTCATGCAGGAGCTCAATTGGAAATGCAAGAAAATTGGGTGGCAGCGCAGCTGGTAGTGTGGCCGAGCGGTCTAAGGCGCTGGATTAAGGCTCCAGTCTCGACAGGGGCGTGGGTTCGAATCCCACCACTGCCATTTCTACTGTTCAGTTGCAACGACACAGCTTGTTAAAATGCTGTTTCCATTCCCGCTGTACTTCTGTTCACAAAACAATTTGATTTGCTTCCTGGGGAATTAAATGTGTAGTGGGAAAGTGCCAAATTGTCTATGCTGTCTTGATCGTGTTCGCCTCCCGCGTGGAAAATTGCAAACAGCTCTACTGTTGCTTTATGTTCCAAGCATGTTGAGATTTTACTGGAACCGAATGGAGACTGCTATTTCATCGCTGTTGTGAAACAAAGTCCTGCGGTGAGTCGATTCATCGTTACTTGGCTTTCTGACGAATGGGAAAATCGTTCCGATGAATTTTGATGTCATATGTTATTGAATTTCTCCAATTTCCTTCGTTTCCGTCCCGGAGACACCGGAAGGGAAAGGTGATCTAATCGAGACTGTGATTGGTGAAATTCACTTTTTGTGGCCTATTCTTATTATGTTCTTTCTTTCTCTCTTTTCAGCATTGTCTGGGATATGGTGGTGCACTGAGGCTCAAGTATCATTGAAAGAGTAGTTTGGAATTGCCCTGATGTTAGTTGTGAGATTACTTTATGGCTCATGCGCTCGGAGTGTCTCACATTTAGCATTCATGCTCACTGTATCTGAAAATGCATTTGGTTTGCCAGTTTTGTTTCTGTTGCGTGTCAAATGTTTTCTGTTTTGCGATTCGTTCAATACATTACGAATTAACAGGCTTTCTGAGATAATTTCCAGCTGCAAAAACTCCTCAACTGAGAATCTGGGAAAATTTCACAGAGTATGGTCAGTCGGAGCAAAAGTAAGGAAGTCCTTCGTTTCTGCAGTGTTTCACAATACTACCTTTCCAGTGAGCAGTCGAACAGACTAAAGATTGTGCCACAGACTGCGACGGCCAGCTCGGCTAAAAAGTTATCCTTTTAAAGCCGGTGTAAGCAACACAACGTTATTGGGCTACACCGGGTGAAAACAGATACTTCGGTGTATCTCGTCCATGCATACCACACAGCCAAAATTAAACAACTCCCATGAAACAACGAGCATTTGGAAACAGAAAGGTGAAAGGTAGAATGTCTTCAACTTTCAGTGTCGGATACCACTGAGCTGCAGCAGGGGCGGCTGTGGGCTTGTTTCTGTAGCATAGTGATCAGCACGTTCACCTTCCGCAAGATAGGTTCCCGCGGTCGAAACTGTTTTGTTCTTCATCTGCAGCCTTTTACATGGACAAGAACGGAGCTTTCCTGCTTGCTTTCCCATCTGCAAACCTGCCTTCGAATTTGCTTGAACAAATCTGCTCTCGTAGTGAAATGCAATGCATTTCCATTTGATTACTGTGCAGAGCATTGTAAAGATATTCTACAAACTGCTTCTGATCATGTGCCATTCAGTTGGAGAGTGTAGTTACCGATCCTTCCACGAAGAGCAATACTGCATTTGCATTCCTTGCTGAGGCGGCCCGGTTCAAAGACAGGGAAGAAGGTGATGCGCTGGTGTCACAGTGCACCACGGATTCCTGAACTATTCTGTCTGCCAAATGTACCCCAAAGTCGTATCTGAAAGGCCTCATTTGGAAGCTGTCTGTCGTTATTCAAAGTGCGAGAATTGGCACCAGAGGTCCTGAATCATGTTTTGGAGCAGTTCGCACGTTAGTGGCTCATTCAATCAGCAACAGCAATGAAAGAAATTGCACTCTCAGAGGAAGCTCTGGACCTGTGCTTTCAAAGCTAGTATTAAGGTGCGCCCCGAGATCTAAGCCATGTTGGAATTTAAACGGAGGAATCGACAAAGAGGCTGCAGAATAACATCGCATCCTTTTGGTTTTCTTTAAATCACTGATGAGCAGGAAAATGTCAACGGGGAGAGCGACTGGGAAAGTGAGGCAGTTGCAGCTCTGGTGAAACTCCTTCTTTTTGAGTCACTCAGCAACAAGAGGCGTGAAGGTGACTCAGGCGTGAGAGCTCTTCACATCGAGAACAAAAAGCAATCAAGTGCAGTTAGCACCTCTCCCGGAGTGGAGGTGGGGTGAGATAATTAGCTTTTGATTTCAGTTACTATGTTCAAAAACTGCCTTTTAAATTGAGGTGAACAGAAACTGCATTTCTAATAAGCACCATGGAATTTAGCAAGATTTATTGAGTCGCTTCTCGTTGATTCCCACGCAGGTTTCCAACTTAGTTGTATCGATGTGGCTCATGTCCAGGCGTGAACATCCCTGCAGCCAATTGCACAGTTTATGTAAAAGGCAAGGAAAGTGGCATCTCGAACTGGCCCCGAGGTCAGAGCATCCTCACACTTTGATCGGTCGTTCTCGGATTGTAATGCTACCTCCGCTTTTAGGCTGGAGAACATTCTTTGGGACTCTTATTCTGCAAAACAGACACAGTGACTGAAACTATGCTGCACGGTATGATGTGGAACACGGCCTGCTCAGCTTTGTGCATTTTCCCTGTAGTCCGGTGTGTTTCATGTTCCGTGTAAACGTGAAAGTTGTCCTGTTTCGAGCAATGGGTGAAATCATTTAGCAAAGCAAGAATCGAAATTGCAGTAATGTCAAGCAGTACATGGTTATTTGAACAAATCATAAGCGAACATGTATGCTCACGCACTCACAGATACATTTGTAGCTGAAAAGAGTCTGAGAAGATAGCCTCAGCTTACCATTGATTTTTATCCGGATTGATGAGCTATCATTATTTGTTGCGAAATTGATATTGTAGCCGGCACATGCAAGCAGCCGTGCGAGTCGGAGAGGGATCATGGAACCCATTTCACGTGACTTTCCATCTGTTGTCATGCAGGAGCTCAATTGGAAATGCAAGAAAATGGTGCACCTGCGCCGTGGGTTGTGTGGCCGTGCGGTCTAAGGCGCTGGATTAAGGCTCCATTCTCGATTGGGGCGTGGGTTCGTGTCCCACCACTGCCATTTCTGCAAGCTGCCACGTCACAGCTTGTTAAAATGCTGTTTCCACTCCCGCTGTACTTCTGTTCACAAAACAATTTGATTTGCTTCCCGGGGAATAAACTGTGTAGTGGGAAAGTGCCAAATTGTCTGTGCTGTCTTGATCGTGTTCGCCTCCCGCGTGGAAAATTGCAAACAGCTCTACTGTTGCTTTATGTTCCAAGCATGTTGAGATTTTACTGGAACCGAATGGAGACTGCTATTTCATCGCTGTTGTGAAACAAAGTCCTGCGGTGAGTCGATTCATCGTTACTTGGCTTTCTGACGAATGGGAAAATCGTTCCAATGAATTTTGATGTCATATGTTATTGAATTTCTCCAATTTCCTTCGTTTCCGTCCCGGAGACACCGGAAGGGAAAGGTGATCTAATCGAGACTGTGATTGGTGAAATTCACTTTTTGTGGCCTATTCTTATTATGTTCTTTCTTTCTCTCTTTTCAGCATTGTCTGGGATATGGTGGTGCACTGAGGCTCAAGTATCATTGAAAGAGTAGTTTGGAATTGCCCTGATGTTAGTTGTGAGATTACTTTATGGCTCATGCGCTCGGAGTGTCTCACGTTTAGCATTCATGCTCACTGTATCTGAAAATGCATTTGGTTTGCCAGTTTTGTTTCTGTTGCGTGTCAAATGTTTTCTGTTTTGCGATTCGTTCAATACATTACGAATTAACAGGCTTTCTGAGATAATTTCCAGCTGCAAAAACTCCTCAACTGAGAATCTGGGAAAATTTCACAGAGTATGGTCAGTCGGAGCAAAAGTAAGGAAGTCCTTCGTTTCTGCAGTGTTTCACAATACTACCTTTCCAGTGAGCAGTCGAACAGACTAAAGATTGTGCCACAGACTGCGACGGCCAGCTCGGCTAAAAAGTTATCCTTTTAAAGCCGGTGTAAGCAACACAACGTTATTGGGCTACACCGGGTGAAAACAGATACTTCGGTGTATCTCGTCCATGCATACCACACAGCCAAAATTAAACAACTCCCATGAAACAACGAGCATTTGGAAACAGAAAGGTGAAAGGTAGAATGCCTTCAACTTTCAGTGTCGGATACCACTGAGCTGCAGCGGGGCGGCTGTGGGCTTGTTTCTGTAGCATAGTGATCAGCACGTTCACCTTCCGCAAGATAGGTTCCCGCGGTCGAAACTGTTTTGTTCTTCATTTGCAGCCTTTTACATGGACAAGAACGGAGCTTTCCTGCTTGCTTTCCCATCTGCAAACCTGCCTTCGAATTTGCTTGAACAAATCTGCTCTCGTAGTGAAATGCAATGCATTTCCATTTGATTACTGTGCAGAGCATTGTAAAGATATTCTACAAACTGCTTCTGATCATGTGCCATTCAGGTTGAGAGTGTAGTTACCGATCCTTCCACGAAGAGCAATACTGCATTTGCATTCCTTGCTGAGGCGGCCCGGTTCAAAGACAGGGAAGAAGGTGATGCGCTGGTGTCACAGTGCACCACGGATTCCTGAACTATTCTGTCTGCCAAATGTACCCCAAAGTCGTATCTGAAAGGCCTCATTTGGAAGCTGTCTGTCGTTATTCAAAATGCGAGAATTGGCACCAGAGGTCCTGAATCATGTTTTGGAGCAGTTCGCACGTTAGCGGCTCATTCAATCAGCAACAGCAATGAAAGAAATTGCACTCTCAGAGGAAGCTCTGGACCTGTGCTTTCAAAGCTAGTATTAAGGTGCGCCCCGAGATCTAAGCCATGTTGGAACTTAAACGGAGGAATCGACAAAGAGGCTGCAGAATAACATCGCATCCTTTTGCTTTTCTTTAAATCACTGATGAGCAGGAAAATGTCAACGGGGAGAGCGACTGGGAAAGTGAGGCAGTTGCAGCTCTGGTGAAACTCCTTCTTTTTGAGTCACTCAGCAACAAGAGGCGTGAAGGTGACTCAGGCGTGAGAGCTCTTCACATCGAGAACAAAAAGCAATCAAGTGCAGTTAGCACCTCTCCCGGAGTGGAGGTGGGGTGAGATAATTAGCTTTTGATTTCAGTTACTATGTTCAAAAACTGCCTTTTAAATTGAGGTGAACAGAAACTGCATTTCTAATAAGCACCATGGAATTTAGCAAGATTTATTGAGTCGCTTCTCGTTGATTCCCACGTAGGTTTCCAACTCAGTTGTATCGATGTGGCTCATGTCCAGGTGTGAACATCCCTGCAGCCAATTGCACGGTTTATGTAAAAGGCAAGGAAAGTGGCATCTCGAACTGGCCCCGAGGTCAGAGCATCCTCACACTGTGATCGGTCGTTCTCGGATTGTAATGCTACCTCCGCTTTTAGGCTGGAGAACATTCTTTGGGACTCTTATTCTGCAAAACAGACACAGTGACTGAAACTATGCTGCACGGTATGATGTGGAACACGGCCTGCTCAGCTTTGTGCATTTTCCCTGTAGTCCGGTGTGTTTCATGTTCCGTGTAAACGTGAAAGTTGTCCTGTTTCGAGCAATGGGTGAAATCATTTAGCAAAGCAAGAATCGAAATTGCAGTAATGTCAAGCAGTTCATGGTTATTTGACCAAATCATAAGCGAACATGTTTGCTCACGCACTCACAGATACATTTGTAGCTGAAAAGAGTCTGAGAAGATAGCCTCAGCTTACCATTGATTTTTATCCGGATTGATGAGCTATCATTATTTGTTGCGAAATTGATATTGTAGCCGGCACATCCAAGCAGCCGTGCGAGTCGGAGAGGAATCATGGAACCCATTTCACGTGACTTTCCATCTGTTGTCATGCAGGAGCTCAATTGGAAATGGAAGAAAATTGGGTGGCAGCGCAGCTGGTAGTGTGGCCGAGCGGTCTAAGGCGCTGGATTAAGGCTCCAGTCTCGATAGGGGCGTGGGTTCGAATCCCACCACTGCCATTTCCACTGTTCAGTTGCAACGACACAGCTTGTTAAAATGCTGTTTCCATTCCCGCTGTACTTCTGTTCACAAAACAATTTGGTTTGCTTCCTGGGGAATTAAATGTGTAGTGGGAAAGTGCCAAATTGTCTATGCTGTCTTGATCGTGTTCGCCTCCCGCGTGGAAAATTGCAATCAGCTCTACTGTTGCTTTATGTTCCAAGCATGTTGAGATTTTACTGGAACCGAATGGAGACTGCTATTTCATCGCTGTTGTGAAACAAAGTCCTGCGGTGAGTCGATTCATCGTTACTTGGTTTTCTGACGAATGGGAAAATCGTTCCGATGAATTTTGATGTCATATGTTATTGAACTTCTCCAATTTCCTTCGTTTCCGTCCCGGAGACACCGGAAGGGAAAGGTGATCTAATCGAGACTGTGATTGGTGAAATTCACTTTTTGTGGCCTATTCTTATTATGTTCTTTCTTTCTCTCTTTTCAGCATTGTCTGGGATATGGTGGTGCACTGAGGCTCAAGTATCATTGAAAGAGTAGTTTGGAATTGCCCTGATGTTAGTTGTGAGATTACTTTATGGCTCATGCGCTCGGAGTGTCTCACATTTAGCATTCATGCTCACTGTATCTGAAAATGCATTTGGTTTGCCAGTTTTGTTTCTATTGCGTGTCAAATGTTTTCTGTTTTGCGATTCGTTCAATACATTACGAATTAACAGGCTTTCTGAGATAATTTCCAGCTGCAAAAACTCCTCAACTGAGAATCTGGGAAAATTTCACAGAGTATGGTCAGTCGGAGCAAAAGTAAGGAAGTCCTTCGTTTCTGCAGTGTTTCACAATACTACCTTTCCAGTGAGCAGTCGAACAGACTAAAGATTGTGCCACAGACTGCGACGGCCAGCTCGGCTAAAAAGTTATCCTTTTAAAGCCGGTGTAAGCAACACAACGTTATTGGGCTACACCGGGTGAAAACAGATACTTCGGTGTATCTCGTCCATGCATACCACACAGCCAAAATTAAACAACTCCCATGAAACAACGAGCATTTGGAAACAGAAAGGTGAAAGGTAGAATGTCTTCAACTTTCAGTGTCGGATACCACTGAGCTGCAGCAGGGGCGGCTGTGGGCTTGTTTCTGTAGCATAGTGATCAGCACGTTCACCTTCCGCAAGATAGGTTCCCGCGGTCGAAACTGTTTTGTTCTTCATCTGCAGCCTTTTACATGGACAAGAACGGAGCTTTCCTGCTTGCTTTCCCATCTGCAAACCTGCCTTCGAATTTGCTTGAACAAATCTGCTCTCGTAGTGAAATGCAATGCATTTCCATTTGATTACTGTGCAGAGCATTGTAAAGATATTCTACAAACTGCTTCTGATCATGTGCCATTCAGGTTGAGAGTGTAGTTACCGATCCTTCCACGAAGAGCAATACTGCATTTGCATTCCTTGCTGAGGCGGCCCGGTTCAAAGACAGGGAAGAAGGTGATGCGCTGGTGTCACAGTGCACCACGGATTCCTGAACTATTCTGTCTGCCAAATGTACCCCAAAGTCGTATCTGAAAGGCCTCATTTGGAAGCTGTCTGTCGTTATTCAAAATGCGAGAATTGGCACCAGAGGTCCTGAATCATGTTTTGGAGCAGTTCGCACGTTAGCGGCTCATTCAATCAGCAACAGCAATGAAAGAAATTGCACTCTCAGAGGAAGCTCTGGACCTGTGCTTTCAAAGCTAGTATTAAGGTGCGCCCCGAGATCTAAGCCATGTTGGAACTTAAACGGAGGAATCGACAAAGAGGCTGCAGAATAACATCGCATCCTTTTGCTTTTCTTTAAATCACTGATGAGCAGGAAAATGTCAACGGGGAGAGCGACTGGGAAAGTGAGGCAGTTGCAGCTCTGGTGAAACTCCTTCTTTTTGAGTCACTCAGCAACAAGAGGCGTGAAGGTGACTCAGGCGTGAGAGCTCTTCACATCGAGAACAAAAAGCAATCAAGTGCAGTTAGCACCTCTCCCGGAGTGGAGGTGGGGTGAGATAATTAGCTTTTGATTTCAGTTACTATGTTCAAAAACTGCCTTTTAAATTGAGGTGAACAGAAACTGCATTTCTAATAAGCACCATGGAATTTAGCAAGATTTATTGAGTCGCTTCTCGTTGATTCCCACGTAGGTTTCCAACTCAGTTGTATCGATGTGGCTCATGTCCAGGTGTGAACATCCCTGCAGCCAATTGCACGGTTTATGTAAAAGGCAAGGAAAGTGGCATCTCGAACTGGCCCCGAGGTCAGAGCATCCTCACACTGTGATCGGTCGTTCTCGGATTGTAATGCTACCTCCGCTTTTAGGCTGGAGAACATTCTTTGGGACTCTTATTCTGCAAAACAGACACAGTGACTGAAACTATGCTGCACGGTATGATGTGGAACACGGCCTGCTCAGCTTTGTGCATTTTCCCTGTAGTCCGGTGTGTTTCATGTTCCGTGTAAACGTGAAAGTTGTCCTGTTTCGAGCAATGGGTGAAATCATTTAGCAAAGCAAGAATCGAAATTGCAGTAATGTCAAGCAGTTCATGGTTATTTGACCAAATCATAAGCGAACATGTTTGCTCACGCACTCACAGATACATTTGTAGCTGAAAAGAGTCTGAGAAGATAGCCTCAGCTTACCATTGATTTTTATCCGGATTGATGAGCTATCATTATTTGTTGCGAAATTGATATTGTAGCCGGCACATCCAAGCAGCCGTGCGAGTCGGAGAGGAATCATGGAACCCATTTCACGTGACTTTCCATCTGTTGTCATGCAGGAGCTCAATTGGAAATGGAAGAAAATTGGGTGGCAGCGCAGCTGGTAGTGTGGCCGAGCGGTCTAAGGCGCTGGATTAAGGCTCCAGTCTCGATAGGGGCGTGGGTTCGAATCCCACCACTGCCATTTCCACTGTTCAGTTGCAACGACACAGCTTGTTAAAATGCTGTTTCCATTCCCGCTGTACTTCTGTTCACAAAACAATTTGGTTTGCTTCCTGGGGAATTAAATGTGTAGTGGGAAAGTGCCAAATTGTCTATGCTGTCTTGATCGTGTTCGCCTCCCGCGTGGAAAATTGCAATCAGCTCTACTGTTGCTTTATGTTCCAAGCATGTTGAGATTTTACTGGAACCGAATGGAGACTGCTATTTCATCGCTGTTGTGAAACAAAGTCCTGCGGTGAGTCGATTCATCGTTACTTGGTTTTCTGACGAATGGGAAAATCGTTCCGATGAATTTTGATGTCATATGTTATTGAACTTCTCCAATTTCCTTCGTTTCCGTCCCGGAGACACCGGAAGGGAAAGGTGATCTAATCGAGACTGTGATTGGTGAAATTCACTTTTTGTGGCCTATTCTTATTATGTTCTTTCTTTCTCTCTTTTCAGCATTGTCTGGGATATGGTGGTGCACTGAGGCTCAAGTATCATTGAAAGAGTAGTTTGGAATTGCCCTGATGTTAGTTGTGAGATTACTTTATGGCTCATGCGCTCGGAGTGTCTCACATTTAGCATTCATGCTCACTGTATCTGAAAATGCATTTGGTTTGCCAGTTTTGTTTCTATTGCGTGTCAAATGTTTTCTGTTTTGCGATTCGTTCAATACATTACGAATTAACAGGCTTTCTGAGATAATTTCCAGCTGCAAAAACTCCTCAACTGAGAATCTGGGAAAATTTCACAGAGTATGGTCAGTCGGAGCAAAAGTAAGGAAGTCCTTCGTTTCTGCAGTGTTTCACAATACTACCTTTCCAGTGAGCAGTCGAACAGACTAAAGATTGTGCCACAGACTGCGACGGCCAGCTCGGCTAAAAAGTTATCCTTTTAAAGCCGGTGTAAGCAACACAACGTTATTGGGCTACACCGGGTGAAAACAGATACTTCGGTGTATCTCGTCCATGCATACCACACAGCCAAAATTAAACAACTCCCATGAAACAACGAGCATTTGGAAACAGAAAGGTGAAAGGTAGAATGTCTTCAACTTTCAGTGTCGGATACCACTGAGCTGCAGCAGGGGCGGCTGTGGGCTTGTTTCTGTAGCATAGTGATCAGCACGTTCACCTTCCGCAAGATAGGTTCCCGCGGTCGAAACTGTTTTGTTCTTCATCTGCAGCCTTTTACATGGACAAGAACGGAGCTTTCCTGCTTGCTTTCCCATCTGCAAACCTGCCTTCGAATTTGCTTGAACAAATCTGCTCTCGTAGTGAAATGCAATGCATTTCCATTTGATTACTGTGCAGAGCATTGTAAAGATATTCTACAAACTGCTTCTGATCATGTGCCATTCAGTTGGAGAGTGTAGTTACCGATCCTTCCACGAAGAGCAATACTGCATTTGCATTCCTTGCTGAGGCGGCCCGGTTCAAAGACAGGGAAGAAGGTGATGCGCTGGTGTCACAGTGCACCACGGATTCCTGAACTATTCTGTCTGCCAAATGTACCCCAAAGTCGTATCTGAAAGGCCTCATTTGGAAGCTGTCTGTCGTTATTCAAAGTGCGAGAATTGGCACCAGAGGTCCTGAATCATGTTTTGGAGCAGTTCGCACGTTAGTGGCTCATTCAATCAGCAACAGCAATGAAAGAAATTGCACTCTCAGAGGAAGCTCTGGACCTGTGCTTTCAAAGCTAGTATTAAGGTGCGCCCCGAGATCTAAGCCATGTTGGAATTTAAACGGAGGAATCGACAAAGAGGCTGCAGAATAACATCGCATCCTTTTGGTTTTCTTTAAATCACTGATGAGCAGGAAAATGTCAACGGGGAGAGCGACTGGGAAAGTGAGGCAGTTGCAGCTCTGGTGAAACTCCTTCTTTTTGAGTCACTCAGCAACAAGAGGCGTGAAGGTGACTCAGGCGTGAGAGCTCTTCACATCGAGAACAAAAAGCAATCAAGTGCAGTTAGCACCTCTCCCGGAGTGGAGGTGGGGTGAGATAATTAGCTTTTGATTTCAGTTACTATGTTCAAAAACTGCCTTTTAAATTGAGGTGAACAGAAACTGCATTTCTAATAAGCACCATGGAATTTAGCAAGATTTATTGAGTCGCTTCTCGTTGATTCCCACGCAGGTTTCCAACTTAGTTGTATCGATGTGGCTCATGTCCAGGCGTGAACATCCCTGCAGCCAATTGCACAGTTTATGTAAAAGGCAAGGAAAGTGGCATCTCGAACTGGCCCCGAGGTCAGAGCATCCTCACACTTTGATCGGTCGTTCTCGGATTGTAATGCTACCTCCGCTTTTAGGCTGGAGAACATTCTTTGGGACTCTTATTCTGCAAAACAGACACAGTGACTGAAACTATGCTGCACGGTATGATGTGGAACACGGCCTGCTCAGCTTTGTGCATTTTCCCTGTAGTCCGGTGTGTTTCATGTTCCGTGTAAACGTGAAAGTTGTCCTGTTTCGAGCAATGGGTGAAATCATTTAGCAAAGCAAGAATCGAAATTGCAGTCATGTCAAGCAGTACATGGTTATTTGAACAAATCATAAGCGAACATGTATGCTCACGCACTCACAGATACATTTGTAGCTGAAAAGAGTCTGAGAAGATAGCCTCAGCTTACCATTGATTTTTATCCGGATTGATGAGCTATCACTATTTGTTGCGAAATTGATATTGTAGCCGGCACATGCAAGCAGCCGTGCGAGTCGGAGAGGGATCATGGAACCCATTTCACGTGACTTTCCATCTGTTGTCATGCAGGAGCTCAATTGGAAATGCAAGAAAATGGTGCACCTGCGCCGTGGGTTGTGTGGCCGTGCGGTCTAAGACGCTGGATTAAGGCTCCATTCTCGATTGGGGCGTGGGTTCGTGTCCCACCACTGCCATTTCTGCAAGCTGCCACGTCACAGCTTGTTAAAATGCTGTTTCCACTCCCGCTGTATTTCTGTTCACAATAAAATATGGTTTACTTCCCGGGGAATTAACTGTGGAGTGGGAAAGTGCCAAATTGTCTATGCTGTCTTGATCGTGTTCGCCTCCCGCGTGGAAAATTGCAGACATCTCTACTGCTGCTTCATGTTCCAAGCATGTTGAGATTTTACTGGAACCGAATGGAGTCTGCTATTTCATCGCTGTTGTGAAACAAAGTCCTGCGGTGAGTCGATTCATCGTTATTTGGCTTTCTGGCGAATGGGAAAATCGTTCCGATGAATTTTGATGTCATATGTTATTGAATTTCTCCAATTTCCTTCGTTTCCGTCCCGTCGTTTCGTGGCTAATTGGTGTTCATGGATGCGGATCGTTATTTGTCTTCCTGTTTGTCCTATGTAGTGTTTTGTGCAGTCCTTGCATGGAAGTTTGTACACTGTGTTGGTTTTGCTCATGCTGGGTATCGGGTTCTTCGTTCTGGTGAGTCGTTGTCTGAGAGTGGCTGTGGGTTTGTGTGCTGCTATGAGTCCTCGTGGTCGCAGTAATCTGGTTGTCAGTTTTGAAACACTCTTGATGTATGGTAGTGTGGCTAGTCATTTGCGTTGTGGCATGTCCTCGTTCCGTTGCCTTTCCCTTCGGCATCTGTTGATGAAATTGCGGGGTTATCCGTTTTTGGTGAAAAAATTGTATCAGTGTTATTCTTCCTGTTTTTGCAGTCCTGGTGTACTGAAGTGTGTTGTTGCCCTTTTGAAGTGTGTTTTGATGCAACTTATTTCATGTGTGATGGGGTGGTTGCTTTCATAGTTCAGGACTTGGTCTGTGTGAGTGACTTTCCTGTATACCTTTGTGGTGAATTCTCTGTTCGGTGTTCTCTGTACCATCACGTCTAGGAATGGGAGTTGATTGTCCTTTTCTTCTTCTCTAGTGAATCGGATTCCTGTGAGGATGGAGTTGATGATCGGGTGTGTGTTCTCTATTTCTGTGTTTTTAATGATTACAAAGGTGCAATCCACATATCTGACCCAGAGTTGAATTTGCGGTTAGACAGTTTGTTCTAACCTTTGCATTGCGTCCAGAGATGGGTGAGCCCATTGGTGTACCGTTCATACATTTGGTTGTTGAATATGAAGCGTGTTGTGAGGCACTGGCCTAGTAGTTTAACTATGCCATCCGTGTGAAAGATTCAACGCCCTGTTGTCTGTTCTGTATGTCCAGCAGGTTGGCTATTGTTTCTCTGGCTAGGGTTTTGTCGATAGAAGTGAACAATGCCGTTACATCGAATGAGACCATAGTTTCTTCCTTGTCTATATAGATATTACTGATGATGTCCAAGAATTCCAGCGTTGACTGTATCGAGTGTCTGGATCCGCTGATCAGGTGTTTTTATTTCTGTTGCAGTTCTTTAGCCAGTTTGTGTGATGGTGTCCCTGGTAGTGATACTTTGGGTCTGAGTGGGATGTCTGGTTTGTGCACTTTATGTAGTCCATAAAATCTGGGGGTGTTGTTGCTTTCAGGTTTCATTCTTTGTAGGTCAAATCTGGTTATCCCTTGACAGTTTTTCCTTTGACAGTTGAAAGTTGGTTATTTTCAGGCCCTGCAGAAGGGTCACTCTTTCAAATTTTGATGTGCTGTTTCGTTGAGGTCTCTATCCAATCCCCTGCGAAAGAAGATATAAGTGACATTGTCAGCTCAGGAAAGAAATTCACGAAAGAAAGTCTGAGAACCTTAGAGGAGAACAGATTAATTGAGCACAAGCCAAACTCAGGGAAAAAAGTTTCCCCAGAACGTTCTGTCTCAAAGGTTTCCAGTGTTCAGGCACAACCGGAGAAGAGAGACTGACAGCCAGTGAGCACCTCGACCTTTGGGCCACGTGGTCTAATTTATAATGTGTTGCTTGAAACAGGATAGAGAGTGGGTCCAGGTGACAAACTAATGAGTTCTCTAGCTTCCTTCCTCCACACTTCCTCGCTTCCTGGATTCAAAACCATATGCAACAAATTCAGAATTTACATATTTTCCACTGTTTTGTTTCCAATTGTTTATGTCCTTTATTTTCTTTCAGTTGGAAGCTGGCCCCGGCACACACTTTATTTCTCTTCTCCGGACTTAACGGCTCTGATATTCCATTGTTCCTGTGTTCCACCCTAACTTAGAACTTTCTTTTTTTCTTGATACAAACCACTTATTGTTAAAGCCTGTTCAATGTCTAGCATTCTCAGATCTATTGAAACCATCTTGACGTCTCTCTCTCTCTCTCACTCACTCTGCACCCCCTCTCCCTCCAACTACCCGCCTCGGCTTCTGAGTTTCTGATTATTTTCCAGCGTTTTCAGGTAATCAAGGTGTGGATTTAAGATCAAGTAACTCGAAATGAAATCTGCAGGTGATAACAAGCTGTGTATCTAAACTGAGGCAAAATGCAACTTGACACAACAAACATTGCAGAACACACAGTTTGGGCACTTAGTTAGCATATTAGACCATAACATATAGGAGCAGATATTAGTCCATTCAGACCATCAAGTCGTCTATACATTTCAATCTTGCATGATACGTTTCCTCACCTCATTCTCCCGCTTCTCCTCGTATCCCTTGATTCTCAAGAATCTATCTATCTATCTCAGTCTTCTACATACTCATCGGCCTGGCCTCCACAGCCTTCTGTGGCAATGAATTCCATAATCTCACCACTCATTTGATGAAGACTTTTATCCTTATCTCTGTTCTATTTGGTCTTCGCTTAACTCTAAGTCTATGCCCTCAGGTCCTAGTATCTCCAACTAATGGAAACATTTTCCCAACATCCACTCTGCCCAGGACATTCAGTATTCTGCACTTCTCAGTTAGATGCCTGTTCATCTCTCCAAACTCCACCAAGAATAGAATCACATTAAACAAACAGTAAAACAGCAACTCATGAAGTTAGAAGACCCCATCCAGACCACAAGCAAAACTAATACAATTTACGAAATAACGTGCAAGAACTGTAACAAACAATATATTGGACAACAGGCACAAAACTAGCCCGACGATACATGAACACCAACTATCCACAAAACGATATGACCTTCTCACTAGTATCCTTACAGATGAGGAAGGATACCACATCGACTGGAACAACACATCCATCTTAGGACAAGACAAACAGACGCAATCGGGAATTCCAAGAAGCTTGGAATTGCAGCCAGAACACTATCAACAAACAAATCGCGTTATACCCCATCTACCACCCCCTGAGGAAAATAACAAGAAATGACATCACCACAGGAAATAACATCACCAACCCAAAGAAACCCAAACATATAAATAGAAAACAGGAATCATGTTCACTGATTCGCCTGAGGCCCACTGAAGATTTACCAACAGAGTGATGAAACTTCTGAAATGAACCTCCCAGCTCAAGCGTGCGAACCTAACTCCACATCCATGCCTCAGTCCTGAGAACATTCTCATGAACATCCTCTGAACACGATACATGTGCAGTGGATTCCTCCTGAGATATGGGACACAAGACTGTCGAAAATAGTCCAATTGTAAGAATGTAGAATCTGTTTGTTTAGATATGAGAAATTGTGAGGAAACAAGTCACGAGCGGGTGTAGTTTGCAAGCCCACTTTATGTCCCATCGAACAAAACGAAACTTATCATGGTCTTCGATTAATTTACAGATTCCTTAGTTCCAGTGATTTCCTGGAAAACCATCTCATTGCAAAAATTAGAGAAGGGTATGGATCTTTTTGCCAGAAAATAATAAATCAATCGCTCATCTTTGTTTCATGCGTTAGAACATCCACATTCTTCTGCATCACATTTTATTGCAGTTTCTCTCGATTTTAATAGTTTTCGGACTTTGACTCTTCCTTTCGAATTCATGGCCTCACATGAAAAAGACAGGAAACTGCATCTGTCTTTTTTTTTCCTTACCCAGACGACCTACATACAGTATATCGCATTGCAGATACCCCAACCTCATCAAAAGATGTCCTCCAATCTATTGTGCATCATCAGCAAAACTGGACAAATTTCACTCTGCCACTTCATCAGGTCGTTAATACAGAGAAACATCATTGAAGCCATATGCCTGACATTACTGCATTTCACGATTTACATTTTACAACTTTAAAAATTACACATGATTCGGTGGCTTGTGTTCAGTAAATAATGGACAGTCAAAGGTCATTTATTACACAACACCATGAACTCTTAACTTGTTCAACGACGTTTTATCATTTGGCCCCATATTGAGTCTCTGCTAGAAATAGAAATAGAGTTCATCTATCTGCTTCCATGATAAAATCTTCATGTCATGTCAGCAAAAAATCTCTGGCAAATTGTCGAAGTGTGATTTTCCTTTCAACGAAAGATGTTGACTGAGTTTACAATCATCTTTTCTAAACTATCTGCTTTACTTCCATTACAATGGTCGCCAGCATTTTCAAATTCACAGAAATGGCATTGGTGCAGTTGGCAGCCATTTGGGCCATCCCGACAGCGTCAACGTTCAATGAGATCCTGGCTGATTTGTTTAATCCTCAACTCTGAAAATGTGTTGCTGGTTAAAGCACAGCAGGTTAGGCAGCATCCAAGGAACAGGAAATTTGACGTTTCGGGCCAGAGCCCTTCATCAGGAATGAGGAGAGTGTGCCAGGCAGGCTAAGATAAAAGGTAGGGAGGAGGGACTTGGGGAAGGGGCGATGGAGATGTGATAGGTGGAAGGAGGTCAAGGTGAGTTTAATAGGCCGGAGTGGAGTGGGGGCGGAGAGGTCAGGAAGAAGATTGCAGGTTAGGAGGGCGGTGCTGAGTTGAGGGAACCGACTGAGACAAGGTGGGGGGAGGGGAAATGAGGAAACTGGAGAAATCTGAGTTCATTCCTTGTGGTTGGAGGGTTCCCAGGCGGAAGATGAGGCGCTCTTCCTCCAACAGTCGTGTTGTTATGTTCTGCCGATGGAGGAGTCCAAGGACCTGCACGTCATCGGTGGAGTGCGAGGGATAGTTAAAGTGTTGAGCCACGGGGTGGTTTGATAGGTTGGTCTGGGCGTCCCAGAGGTGTTCCCTGAAGCGTTCCGCAAGTAGGCGGCCCGTCTCCCCAGTATAGAGGAGGTCTCATCGGGTGCAACGGATGCAATAGGTGATGTGTGTGGAGGTGCAGGTGAACTTATGGCGGATATGGAAGGATCCCTTGGGGCCTTGGAGGGAAGTGAGGGAGGTGGTGTGGGCGCAAGTTTTACATTTCCTGCGGTTGCAGGGGAAGGTGCCAGGAGTGGAGTTTGGGTTGATGGGCATTTCCTCCAACACGTTATTCAACATGTTATGAGTCTTTCGAATTCTAAATACAACATCTTTTCCTCCGGAAATAAAAGCAGTTTCATTGGTGAAAGACTGTCGCTGACTGCAGAAAATGAAGATGATCAGCTCTTGGTGTCTGTGCTATGGCCACAACATTTCCCGTCAAATCTGCAGTGTCTGCTGCCTCAACTCGTCATTCCCACTAAAACTGGGAGTGAAAGAGCAAGCGCAACAGAAGAGAAGAAAAGAAGTTTTTGTGGGACAATGGAAAGAGGTTCCAGTTTGTATTAACAGTCAGCAAGAAACAACATTCATTGGTGGAGAAAAAAGGAGTGAATAACTCTAGGAGCATCAAATCACAAAAGGCTGAGCTCAAATCAGAAAGCAGCGGGGTCAGCAATATGACATTTGAAGAAGATGAAACAATGAGCCTTTGAAAGATTGGACATCCACAACTGGCATTTGAATCCCAAGTTCTCTTGTTTACTTGAGAAGCACTTTAACAAACCGAGTCACAGTGCCTCCACTAGAAGTGCGTTTACACATCCACACTTGTAGTTCTTTAACCACTTCATCACAAAAGTTTGGAAATGATTTTCTTTTTTGTTGAGAATTGCAATCAATGCCCGCTTTTGAACAGACATTTCACAGTTTAACATTCTGCATTGAAAATGTACAGGGAAAGTTAATGTGCACTTACATTGGTTTCAAACTGTACTGTTCACCTGTTTAAACTGATAGAATAAGGAGAATGTGTCCATCGTTTCTTGGCCCATTGACGACGTTCACACACCCAGGGGGATCCTCACGCCAAGAGGAGGAGGGTTATCGTGGTGAATTGACCTGGAGTGAGTGTGAGCCAGAATCAACATTAGGCAGTGTAGGCTGACCCATTGGCATCAACACTGAGCCTAACACCACCAGCTCCACGATAACTTCCTGCCTCATGCGTTCCAGTCATCATTGCCATGCACATTTATTTGACTTCCTCACTCCGCTTCTTTACTTGTTCACGACCGATTGCAGGTGTCTGCTTAGAACCTGACATTTTTAGAAATATGTCTCTATCAATGAGATATGATTCACTGATCATCCGAAGATACCCCGGAGAAGGAGGGAATGAGTTAGTTTCTCGAACCTTTCAACTCATGAGCATGACGAATCGTCATGCTGCTGTTAACGATGGATTGCTCGGATTTAGACCCGACAACACTGAAAAAACAGCAAGATGATTGGCGCGGGATTTGCCGTGGTAGTTTCTCCGTGTATCCTCTACCATACTCCTTCTAATGGGATGCAAACAATCCATACCTACTGTAGAAGTGAAATGGAAAGGATTTACAATTAATTACTGTCTGAAACTTTGTTAAGCTGCTCTCATACCTTGGCCTCAACGTGCGCCGGAGTGTACAGCAGCAATTATCATCCTGATAAGGAGAGCAGTTTCCGTGCCCTCGCCCTTTCTGTAACAATAGTACCGCGTTTGCTTTCAGTGCGAAGGCAACCCGGTTTGAAAACAAAGTAACATTTATTTGCTGGTGTCACAGTGCACCACGGATTGTTGATGTCGCCTCTCTGTCAAATGAATCCCAAGATAGTCTCTGAAAGGCCTCATTTTGATTTTGTCTGCTGTTTTTCAACGCGAATGAACCAACATCAGAAATCCTGAATCATGCTTTGGTGCAGTTCGCATGTTAGTGACTCAGTCATTTCGCAACAGGAATGAATGGATTTGTAGTCAAACCTTCACACGTGCTCTGAAATCGAAGCCATGTTGGAACTGGAACTGAGAAAGTGATAGACATGAAATGACGTTGTATCATTTACCTCATAGAAGAGCAGGAAAATGTAAACCTGTTCAGGGGAGGAGGTGGGGACAGCAAAGTGAGACAAGTGTAGGTCTCGTGAAACCTCTGCTTTCTGATTCAGTCAGCAACAAGAGACATGAAGGTGCCTCAGGCTGGATAGCTTTCCCATCTCGAACACCGAACAATCACGTCGAGTAAGGACCTCTTTGACACCTCATTGCTTTGTTCTGCTAATTCTATTTGGAGTTTCTTACCTCGGTTCTAGAAGTGCTTTTGTTTCACCTCCTCGTTTATTCTCAGTTTGTTGGGAAGAACGAGGTGAGGTAGGAATCAGTGCGGATATCACACGCTGATCATTATCTGCTGTAACTGTTCATTAATTTTACACCAAAAGCAAAATATTATGAATTGTATTTGGAACTTAAAAGGAAACATGTCGAAGGCCTCAGGCCTAAGTGACAGATATATTATCTAGAGAATGTGAGCCCAGTTCTCCACAGTACAGTCAGCGGGAGGAGAAATTGCCTCATCAGCTGCACTTTCACACTGTCTTCTGCAGTCAGAGTTTCCAAAGACCAGAAATGGGAAATGAGAGATTTGGACAGAGACTGTGAAAGAAGGTGACAATGAACAGACGTAGAAAGACAAATGGAAATTCACATTGTGGAAGACACTGAAAGGGTCAATTGTCCACTTGACATGGCTGCTAAGTGACAGAAAGGAAAAGAAAAAGGTAACCATTAAAGCACAGCTTGTCACCAGCTCATGGAAACGGAAGCAGCATTACCGCCAAATAAAACCTTTTAAATTTGTAAAAGTGACGGTTGCCAACTAATGAGAAGTTTTGATAAATATGATGAACCCACACATAATACTGAAAATTTGCCTGCATTACAATGTTGAAATACCGAACGAACCTGCTTCTGTCGATCTGAAACACTAGCTCTACTTTGCTCCATGGATCCTGCCAGGCGCTGAGTTTCTCCAGCATTCCATGTTTTTGTGTCACATTTCCAGCATCCGCAGCTCTTTGTCTTATGTTAACCTGAATCGTGTTTTTAACAAAACATGACCACTTCTCAGCCACATCCATCATTTCCTGCTTTAGGAATGCTGCCACTACGACAAACGAGCATAGGAAAACTGCCATTCCCTGACTGGAATCGAACTCGAGCCGGAGCGCTGGGAGCACTGAATCAGAAACAGTGGAGCACCACAGAAAACAACAGACCCTGCCATCCCTTTCATCAGTTACACTGCTGTTGTAAGGTTTGTAGCTCAGGTTGAGGTTTCGGGTGTAGGTTTGCTCGCTGAGCTGGAGGTTTGAGATCCAGACGTTTCATTACCTGGCAAGGTAACATCATCAGTGGGACCTCCAAGTGAAGCGAAACTGTTGTCTCCTTGCGTTCTATTTATACATTTGTCCTGGATGGGGTTCGTGAGGTTTGGGGTGATGTCATTTCCTGTTCGTTTTCTGAGAGGTTGATAGATGGTATCTAGATACATGTATTTGTTTATGGCGTTGTGGATGGAGTGCCAGGAGGAAGAAACCGACAGCAACCGACGTCACAGTCGAAAGAAAGGACAACGGAGAACTACAAACCTGCGTATACAGAAAACCGACAAACACTGACCAAATACTTAACTACACCAGCAATCATCCCAACACACACAAACGGAGGTTGTCAGAACACTATTCCAACGAGCCACCATACACTGCAGCACAGACGAACTTCGGAAAACAGAGGTGAACCACCTATACAACGTATTCAAGAAGAACGAACACTCAAAAAGTACAGTCTGCAGATTCCTCGAGAACAAACCACGACAAGCAGACCAAACACCGCCAGAAACACTAACCACCTTACCATACATCAAAGAAGTTTCAGAAATGACAGCCAGACTACTAAGACCCCTCGGAATCCTAGTAGCACACAAACCCACCAACACTCTCAAATGAAAACTAGCAAACTTAAAAGACCCAGTACAACTCATGGACAAAACCAACGTCATCTACGAAATTCCACGCAAGGACTGCCACAAAGACAACGTAGGACAAACAGGAAGAAGGTTAGCCACCAAGATACACGAACACCAGCTATCCACAAAAAGACACGACCCTCTCTCCATCGTAGCCCTACACACGGATGAAAAAAAACATTTCGACTGGGACAACACATCTATCCTGGGACAGGCTAAGCAAAGATATGCCAGAGAATTCCTAGAGGCTTGGTACTCCAAACACAACGCCATAAACAAACACGTAGATCTAGATACCATCTGTCAACCACTCGGAAAACGAACAGGAAATGACATCACTACAAACCCCAGGAACCCCATCCAGGACAAACATATAAATAGAAAGCAGGAGACAACAGCTTCGCTTCACTGCGAGGTCGCCACCGAATATGTTACCTAAATTAGTCTCGAGGAAAATGGAGTGAGAAGATAAACAAAGCGAGAGAGAGGAAAGCGAGAGGGGGAGACAAAGAAAGGGGGAGAAGAATGAGAAAACGTTAGAGAAGAGAAGGAGAGAGAGACAGTGAAACAGAGAGAATGGAGATAGAGAGGGAGGAAAAAGAGAGAGGAGTTTCTTATATGAGCAAAGGGAGATAAGAAAGGAACAGAGAAGAGTGAGAAGGAGAGAGAAAATTTGAACTTGAGAAGTTGCGACTTTGTCAGCAAAGTCAAGTTAGCAGGATGGAAATTAAAAGAGAAATTAATGATATATATAAATGTGTCACAACTCCGCAACATTTTGATGAGGATGATGTTGAAGCCTTCTTCATTTCAATCAAAAACATGGCTAGGCAGATGGAATGGTCCGACGATTGATGGGTAATGCGAGTTCAGACTAAACTCGAAGTCAGAGCGAGTAAGGGATTTGGTATGATATTACGTGAGGTGTCAAAAGATTATGAATGAATAAAATAAGCTACTTTCAGTGCTTCTGAACTGGTACCAGAAGTAAATCGAGAACGTTTCTGAAACACATGTCAGACTTGTGTTGAGTTAAAAAGAAATAAACACAATACTTTTGATGGATGGATTCTTATTTGGATAAAGAGAGGATATTTCAGGCTATTAGAAAGATAATTCTGCTGGAGGGGTTCAAAAACACACTTTCAGAGATTGCAAGAATTCACGTGGAGGAAAAAAGATTTCGGAAAGTCAGAAGGGGAGCAGAATTAATAGATGAGTACATGCTGGTGCACAAGACAAGCTTTTGAACAGATATTCGTCTTGTGAAGGATCGAAATTGGCCGAAGGGGAGATTCTGCATTACTAAACCAAGAAGCTTCCTGCACTTGGAAGATATTAGAGCAGGAAAAAAAGAACTCCAAGAGAGTCGAAAGGAGGTGAAAGACCTCAGCTGTTTCCATTCTGGCAAAGTTGAATACGGAAAGACACAGTACTTGTCGTTAATTAAAGACGTTGTGGAGAATAAAAGTGTTTAAAGAAGCTAAACTGGTGGCATTAATGAAGCTAATACAGGAGAGCACAAGAAGAGCTGAGGAGCTGCAGACGGATGTGCAGCCTAGGCAGGGGCTGGTTAGGCAGTTATTAACTGATTTCTACAAAGAATCTGCCGCTGTGGTACTGTTTACTCAGAAAGAAGGGGAAAGAAGACAAGAAGCTATAATTTTGAGAGTGACAGCATCTAACCAGTCGCTGGTAGTAAGAGATGGGCGAATATGTACCCTTTTGTATCTGTTTCCCATGAGTGTCGTAATTTGTGGGATGCATGAGCAGAAATTTAGCGTTCTCTTATGTAAGATCAGGTTGGAGCGCCAATTTAGGCCGGGGAAATTTACGCTGGGTGTGATAGACGGAGTGTCAGTTCCATGAATTCAGCTTGTGCTTGGAAATAATTTGGCAAGATCCAATTTGGAAGTGACTCCCCTTATTGTGCAGAAGCCCAAGGAAGACGAAGAAACTGAGGAGTTAAAATAGAAATGTCTTCCTATTTTCCCAGACTGTGTGTTAAGCAGATCCCACTCTCAATCGTCACAGCACCAAGTGACAAGTAAAAAGAAAGATGAAGGAGTTGAGTTTAGGTCAGCTGATACAATACTTGATGTGATTCGTGTAGTGGGCCAAAGTACACAAGACTGTGTTGCAGCTACCACATAGAGAGGAAGTGTTATGGGCAGCACATGAACTACCAAAAGGGGGTCATCGAGGTTTACGAAACACACAACCTAAATACTAAACATTTCTACTAGCCTGGAATGCACACGGGATGTGGTTGGCTTTTTCTGACAGTGTCATACATGTCAAATGGCAGGTAAGCCTCAGGCGGCAATAAAAACGCGCCTTTGTTGCCAATTACCACAGTTGGAGAATTTTTCAAGTGGATTATAGTTGATTGCGTGCATCCCCTCCCGAGAACTAAATGTCGGAACCAGTGCTTGTTGACTACAATGGATGTGCTATCCATATTTCCAACGGCAATTCCTTCCCGGAGTATCAAGGCCACAATTCTGGTAGAGGAGTTAGTAGCTTTCTTCACACGCTATGACCTAACTAGTCAGATTCAGTCGGACTAAGGGTCAAATTTTACTGCTCGACTGTTTAAGGAGGTTATTGATAGCTGAGATACAAAATTTTAAATCTAGTGCATATTTTCCTGAATCCTTGGGAGCTTTACAAAAATGGCTTAAGACCTTGAAGACCATGAAGAGAGCATACTGTCAAGATTACCCGAATGATTGGGAAAAAGATATCCCATTCGTATTGTTTGCCATTAAGAATGTTCCAAACGAATCCACTTAGTCAATTCCTTTTTAGGTCATATTCGCACATGAAGTGATTGCACTTTGGAATTAATTAAAGAAACAAATGACAGGGTCAAAGTCGAAGATCACACAATTAAATCATGCATCGGAAGTGAGGGAGAGACTAAATTTGGTCGGTGATTCAGCAAAACAGCACCCAAAGATGGCACAGCGTAGAATTACGCAGGTGGCAGATAAAAATCTGGGACTCAGAAGTTTTCCCACTGGGATAACTTGTCAGTACTGTTACCAATCATAGGTGATCCCTTTAAAGTTAGGTTTAGTGGTCCCTGTGAAAAAGTTGAGTCAGTTGAACTATTTAGCAAAGATGTCAGATAGAAAATAAAACTGTATTGGGTATGTCATGTGAACATGTTGAAACGTATTACACAACAAAGGAAGAACTGGAGGAAGAGTTGTTCGTTACTGCCCAGCAGAGTGAGGAATCGAATTCAGTTGCTTTGAATTTTAATGTACCTCAAAACAGATTCTAAAATGATGAAGTCCTTGAGGAGTGGGATGGATTAGAAAGCTGTCTGTCTCAGGAGCATAGAAAATTGTTGGAAGATTTTTTTGTTCCTACAGAGTCAGGGCAAATGCAAGAATCACATGGGGAGAACGAAAGCAATTGAACACCAAGTAAATGTAGGGAATTCTGCTGCGATAAAGCAGCTTCCCTCTCGACTTAATTATCTCAAAGGCTGACAGGACAAGATGCAGGTGAACACCGTGCTTGACGAGAACATCATTGAACCAAGCCAGAGCGCGTGGAGTTCGCTGATTGTCTTAGTTACCAAACCCGATGATTTGTGTTGAATTTCGTGCGGATTATGGAACGGTCAATGCCGTTACAAAATCGAACTCATATCCAATTTCTAGATTGGAGGACTGCATCCAGAAAGTCGGACAAGCCAGTTATATCACCAATTCGGGCATAATGCGTGGCTACTGGAAGGTACCATTGTCAAAGTTGGTGAACAAATCTCTGCGCTTGTAACTCCATATCAGCTATATCAGTTTAAAGTGATGCACTTTTGAATGAAGAACAAGCCCGCCACACCCAAAGACACTTGTACGATTGTGGCCGGGTTGACAAATTGTGTAATCTATTTGGACGATGTAGTGATCCTTAGCAATTCAAGGAATGATCACAAGGGACTGTTTGCAGAGCTCTTTGAACGACCACGAAAAGCAAACCTGATGACAAACATAAAGAAAAAATAATTCACGAAAGCAGAGGTGATGTTCTTGGGATGTAAGATCGGTCATGGCAGGTTTAGCACCCTCCGGAACGTGAGGACGAAGGCTTCTGCGGAATTGCCATGATCAACCTCGAAGAAAGAGTTTGTTTAATTCTTCAGACTCAGCGGACTCTATCAGAAGTCTTTCCAAACTGTACTAGTGTAGTGGCATCATTAACCGATTTGCTGAAGAAGAATACAGTGTTTCGGTGGACAGTAGCATGCCACGTGATAATTGACCATTTGAAGTCCATATTAACCAGCAAACCAGTATTACCTCCACCAAACGTCTAAAAACCTTTTAAAGTAGCCGTCGATGGTCGTGACGTTAGTGTTGGAGGTGTACTCCAACGGGAAAAATGAGGATGGGGAAGAACTGCCAGTTGATAACTTTTCATAGAAAATCAACATCTATCAGAAGAAATGCTCCATAATCGAAAAAAGTTTTGAGTTTGGTACTGGTGTTACAAATTTAATGTATGTGCCACGAACAATGGATCGGAGAGGTTATGTACACAGACCACAATCCGCTAAAACTTTGGATATATGTAGTAATATGAGACTATTTCTTTGGCTTCTTATGGAAGAGACAGTCATTTTAAAAATCGTACATGTTGTGGGTCAGTAGAATGAAATCACAGACACGTTATCGCAGGTTCAACTGATGGTGTTCAGATGAGATTGTCTTTTTACATGTTTTATATATATATATAGAAAAATCTAAGTCTAAATTGTATAAAATTTATCGATATGTTAGGGTAAAGTATTTAAAAATTAAAATGAAAACATATCTTCATTATGATGGTTCATTGTTTCCTGTAGAGGCGAGGTGTTTTAAACACATTAGTGCACGTTTAAGAGATTTAAAAGCAGCAGAACAACCAGACACAGAAACAAGTGTTCTCAATAAGACAACGACGTAATCCTGGGTCGAACAATTCAATTCGTTCCTTGCCTGGAGACATAAATAGTTCGAGTTTGGCCACTCAGTTTAAATTTTAATCAGGAAAATATATAAATGTCAATTCAAATTTTAATTGCGTCTCTTGAAAGTCTTTGAAAAAAAACAGGATAGCACAGTGGCACAGTGGTTAGCACTGCTGCCTCACAGCGCCAGAGATCCGGGTTTAATTCCCGCCTCAGGCGACTGACTCGCGGAGTTTGCACTTTCTCCCCGTGTCTGCGTGGGTTTCCTCCCACAGTCCAAAGATGTGCAGGTCAGGTGAATTGCCCGTAGTGTTAGCTAAGGGGTAAATGTAGGGGTATGGGTGGGTTGCACTTCAGTGGGTCGGTGTGGACTTGTTGGGCCTGTTTCCACTCTGTAAGTAATCTAATCTAATCAGATTTCTGTGATATGATATGGGCGACATTGCACAGTTAGGAGAAGGACTGCCAAGACCTCGCATGTAACAATCTTCTTGAAAAAATATATATGTGGAAAATAACTTTTCGCTCCATGATCTTTGAAACAGAATCTCCTAACAGGGACAAAGAAGAGACAGGAAGATCCGAAGACAAGAACCTATAGCTGCCTGGTTTTGATGAAGTGCTATTTTGTAAACCTTAACTGGGAGATTTATCTGAATAGCATTATCGAATGGAGCATCAAAATGTGTAATAGAAATACATTGTAAATCGTGGTTTCTTAATTAATCTCTTTTTTACTTTAGAAATGAAGTGATGAATTTTCACTTCGTGTAGTTCTTGGCCAATCGAATTGTTGCAGATTCCTGTACAGCACAAATCGTTTCTGTGTTACTGGTTTTATCGTAAGCTGGAGGGTTTACGCTGTGTCATAACGAGTCTAAACAAATTTGGCAATGCAAGTGTGCATCTGTGCAGTTCATTGAGTGAACTGGAGATTTGCACCATTCATGACCTTGAACAAGTGATTCTCCCCGCCGTGATCTGAATCTCCAAAACTGAACGGCGACCCAAACTCCCTGTAGTTGACAGGATTCGAGCCTGCATGGGAATACCCCAATAGATTTTTAATCCATCGCCTGAACCACTCGGCCACAACTACGAACGGGCGGGTAGCGTTTTCATTTCCAGATCTCTGTCCATGGGGAGCTTGGCAGAAGTGAATTATTGTTTGGTTTATTTGAATTCAAAACCCACAGCTTTCAAATCGATGAAATGTCGGGACAACGTGGGTCTATATTCAGCTTAAACGACGGCGGAAAATGCAGAAAAATACTCAGCAGGTCGAGCAGGATCTGGGCTGGGAAAAGGCGATTAAATGTTTCAAAACTTCTTCAGAACGTTATCAGAACTCCGTTTTCTCCCAGTAGTACTGACAAACCTGTTGACATTCCCCAGAATTTTCTATTTTTTTTCAGATTCCCAACATCCACAGGCCTTTGCATTAGCCATTAAAACGATAGAGAAATTCCTTTGCGATTCTGGATAAGATTCCTGTTTGGGGAACATTTTCCTGACCGCATTAAAAACCCAGAGCTGTGCAGGAAAGAAAACCAATGAAGTATGACCAGTGAGAGATCTGACCCTAGAACGTCCCAAACCAGCAACTGTTCGGTTAATGGATGAACGTGTTGACCAATTACGCAACAGAGACGGATGAACTGTCTCGTTGCAAGATCCAAAAACAGGCTTTTCACGAATTCAAACTTCAGCCTGCCGTTCACGAAGTGATTGATGTCCTGTATCAGTTTTTCTTTTGCAAAATAAATCCTGGGACATTCACTGCCTGTGAAATGGCAACAATCCTTGCCCCGCTCGAAACACATCCACGTCACAGCAACCAACTTTTCTACAACAGGAGTCCTGCTCTCTTCGAGGCTTTTTCTTAACTTGTTTGTACCCGAGTCTTATCGTGGTTTTTTTTAGATTAGACTTACAGCGTTGGAAACAGGCCCTTCGGCCCAACAAGTCCACACCGACCCGCCGAAGCGCAACCCACCCATACCCCCACACCTAACCTAACACAAGGCGCTATTTAGCTTGGCCAATTCACCGGACACGCACATCTTTGTGACTGTGGGAGGAAGCCGCAGCACCCGGAGGAAACCCACGCAGACACGGGGAGAACATGCAAACTCCACACAGTCGCCTGAGTCGGGAATTGAACCCGGGTCTACAGGCGCTGTGAGGCAGCAGTGCGAACCACCGTGCCGTGGTCTTGAAGCCGTGGCGAAGTTTGAATTCCTGACGCGCAGGAATGAAACTCCTTTCAATGTCTCAGATTGGTTCATGTCGAGAGAACAACAGAATTAACAGTCGTGGCCTCTTAAAGACTGGCTGTGTTAAGTGGGACAATACACCTTTCATTCACCTGTGGTTTCGCTTCCCAAAGAGATTCTAAAGTTTTCCAAAGCTGGAGACATGCGTTCACTGTTGTTTTCCCTTGTTTTTGTTTAAGCTGCCAACTGGCGATACTTTCCCCAAACCGCTTCGCAATTCTCCGCCTTGCATGATGTCCAGCGATGAGCAAACCCCTTTTGTCGAGAAATTACTGAGGTTGGGATTCTTCTCTTTGGAACAAAGAAGGTTAACTGGAGTTTTTATGGTCTGTTTATAATGATGGGGGAGGGCGCAGTGCGGATGGGGCGGGTTGATGTTGTGGAGGAAATGTTGCCAACGATCAGTGTCAGTTTCCAGAAGACTGGGGCTAAAGATATTTAATGAAAAACGAAATGTGCGAAGAATATATAGAGGCTAATCTCAGGGGAACCGTTAATCATTTAAGACACAGATGAGGAGGACATTCTGTCTTTGAGAGAGTAGCAAATCTGCAGAATTCTTTACACTGAAGGGCTGTCAAGGCTGAGTATAATCAAGGTTGAGACGGCCGCACAATTAGTCACTTTGGGAATCAAGAAGAATGGGGATAAGACAGAAAAGTACCATTAAGAATTAACCAAATCAGACGTGACCTCATTAAATCTTGCAGCTGACCTAATGGGACGAATGGCTTCCATCTGTTCCAATATCTTATCTGTCATTTGGAAACTGCGAGAGACAATCGTGAAGAAAGAAATTGCAGGACGTTGAGAAAAGATGATTAGAGTCAAACTGAGTCAACATCATTTGTTGAATGGAAAAACACACTTGACAACTTTGTCAGAATCCTTTGATCATATTGCAAGCAGAGTTGATCAAATGTTTGTAGTCATTCCATAAGAGACCGTATAAAAAGCCATTGCACAAGGTCGGAGTTCACGGTGAAAAGTTAAAAAAAAAGTCCAGGATTGTCCGTTGTTTAATTGAAGATACAGAATCTGGATTATTGCGTATTTTTCGAGTTGTAAAAATGTAATTAGCAAAGTGCTGGAATGGTGAGTCATACGACTTCCATTATTTATATCTGCCTTAATGACTTGATGGAAGTGGCAGAGTGAAATGTCCCCAGTTTTACTGACGATACAAAACAGGTGGGAGGACATTTTGCAATGAGGACAGTGGAATCTGGAAATGGTTAGTGACAGGTTGAGTCGGTGGGAATGCAACAGGTGCACGGAAGAGGTTGCAGAGTTGATAGTTTGGAGGGGAGGGTGATGCACATGTGTGGGAAGGAAGTGGGACAGATGGGACAGGTCATAAGGACGGTGCTGAGCTGGAAGATTTGAAGTGAGGTCAGGTGGAGGGAGGGGAAATGTGGAAACTGGTGAAATCTTAATTGATGCCATGGGGTTGGAGGTCCCCGAAGTGGAGATTTAGCTTTAGAACATAAAACAATGAAACAATACAGCGCAGTACAGGCCCTTTGGCTTTCAATGTTGCGCCGACCTGTGAACTAATCTAAACTCATCCTCCTTTATTATCCCATCATCATCCATGTGTTTATCCAAGGATTGTTTACATCTCCATAATTTAGCTGAGATAACGACATTGACAGGCAGAGCATTCCACACCGTTATTTCTCTCTGAGCAAAGAACCTACCTCTGACATTCGGCTTAAACCTATAAACCCTCAATTTGTAGTTATGACCTCTCGTACAAGCTGACATCATCTTCCTAAGAAAAATAGTTCCACAGTCTACCTTATCTAATCCTCTTATCATCTTGTAACTCCCTGGAGTAGTTTTGATCGCAGAGCTGTAGATTTGATTCAAACCAACAGCTCAGCGAGCAGACCTGCACCCTCAATCTCAACCTGAGCTGCACATCTTCACAAACCTTGCAAAAATCTTGTAACTCTATATCAAATCTGCTCTCAGACTTCTTTCCGATGAGAACAGACCCAAGTCTCTCAGATTTTCCTGATAAGACTATTCCTTCAGAACAGGCAATATCTTGTTAAATCTCGTCTGCAACTTTCCCAGTGTTTCCACATTCTTCCTGGAATGGAGCAACCAGGCAGTTCAAAATATTCCAAGTGGAGCCACACAAGTGTTTTGTTTCGTTGCAGCATGACATGCTCAGGAACTCAATCCTCCACCAAAAAAACAGATGACGTCGTACTCTTTCGCAGTAGCAGACTGGTTACTACTGCTGCGTTGCAACACCAGTGACGCGGGTTCAATTCCTCCTTCAAGCAGCAATCTGTGTGGGTCTCCACCTAGTACTCTGTTTTCCCCTCACAATCCAAAAAATGTGCAGTTTCGCTAAAGGGGTAAGTGTAGGAAAATGGGTCTGTCTGGGTCGCGCCTCGGAGGGTCGGTTTATACTTGTTGGGCCGCAAGGCCTGTTTCCACACGGTTATTAATCCAAAAAAAAATCAACCTGGCTTGAAACTATGTACGTGAACTCCAAGGTCACTCTGCTCATCCACATTACCAAGAATCTTTCCATTAACTCAGTGTTCTGCCTTCCTGTTATAGTTCCCAAAGTGAATCACTTCACATTTAGATGCATTGAACTCTATTTGCCACCTCTAAGACCAATTTTGCAAATTATTCCAACTCCCCTGCAACTTGCAACATTTTTCCACGCTGCCCACTACTCCAGCACCTTTGGTGTTATCTGCAAGCTTGCTAACCCATCCACCTATGCCTGAGTCTTATTCATTTACGAAAATGACAAACAACAGTGATCCCAAAACAGATCGTTGTGCCACACCATTCGTTACCGGTTTCCAGGGTGAATATTTTCATTAGCTACCACTTGCTGCCTTCTCACAGAAAGCCAGTTTCGAATCCAAACTGCGAAATCATCGTCAATCCCATGCCTCTGCATTTTCTCCAACAGCCTAACATGTGGAATCTTATCAAAGGTTTTACAGACGTCATGTACACCACGTCAAGTGCCCTACCCTCATCCACATGCTTGGTCACCTTCTCGAAAAACTCACGAAACCATGTTGATCCTCTGAAATCAAGTTGTTGCTGGCTGAATTATTATCTCTCATACTCAGTTCCATATTCTTTCCTACAAGAAAGGTAAGGCTCACTGGTCTATAATTACTTGGGTCATCTATATTAGCCTTCTTCAACAAGGCAACAACTTTTGATATCTCCAATCTTCGAGTGCTATTCCTGTAGACGATATCGAAAATAAAGATCAAAGGCAAAGGCTCTGCAATCTCCCCCCGGCTTCCCAGGAAAACTTTGGATAGATCCCAGCTGACCCAGGGGACTTAATTATTTTCACCCCTTCCAGAATTGTTAACAAGTCCTCCTTGTAATCCGCATTGTAAACCATCCAGTCTAGTAGCCTGTATCTCAGATTCTCCTCGACACCATTGTGTTAAACCAATATGAATACTAACGAAAAATATTCGTTTAGCGCCTTCCTATCTCCTCTGACTCCACACACAATTCATCACTCCTATTTTTGACTAGTCCTCATCTTACTCTCGTCGTTCTTTGGTTCGTGATATACACGTAGAATGCCTTAGGGTTTTCTAAGATTCTATCCACAAGCGACTTCTCATGTCCTCTCCTGTCTCTTCTGGACTCTCTGTACAGGTTATTCCTAACTAACTTGTAACTCTCAATCGCCCTAACTGAGCCTTCAAGTCAAATCCTAACATAAGCCTTCTATTTTCTCTTGACATGAGCTTCAATTTCTTTAGTACACCACGGCTGTTTCGCTCGACAACTTCCTTCATAACTGACAGGTACATACTAATCAAGTACATGCAATATCGTTTCCTTTAATAAGCTCCACGTTTCAATTGTCTCATACCATCCGTTTCCTACCACATCTAGTACAAACTAAATCTTGCCAAATGTCATCCTAATTGCCTTTCCCTCAGATATAACTCTTTCCCTGCAGTACATAACTATCCCTTTCTATTGCTTAAGTAAACATACCAAACTGTGTTCACGATCACTAAATTGCTCACCTACCTTCACATCTAACACCGGGCCAATCCATTACCCAGTAACAAATCCAATGTGGCCTATGACTGTTTATAAAAGGTAGTCTGGCCTCAGGTTATGGACCTGTGCTGAGGATGAGGCAGGATTCATCAAAGTTGATAGGGACAAATAGTTTTTCTGCTCACCTCCCTCTGTTTCCCACACTCGCAGGAGACTGCTATTATTATTTGGCTCAGCAATTCACAGATGATATGTTTGGTTGCTTCGAAACTTCTGAACACTGTGCAAGTGAGTAAAATAGTACACCAGGACCAGGCTCCAATGAGGGAGCCAAGAAAGCATGCATTGTCAGAGGGCTTGAACTGACAGAACGGCGCTTTCTCTTTCCAGTGCAAAAGGTCAGTGCTGAAAGGGCAGGCGCTTCTGAAGGTTCAGTGCTGTGAGAGATGACACTGTCAGAGCATCAGTACTGAGAATGCAGAAACTCTCAGATGGTTAATGCTGAAGGATCGGTTACTGTAATAGGGTAAATTCTAAGGGAGTGGGCACATTCAGAGGGTTAGTGTTGAGGGAGCAGGCACTGTTGGAGGGTCAGGACTGAGCGAGAGGGTACTGTCACAGGTTCAGTGCTGAGTAAGTGTCATCATCGCCCGTTCAGTTTTGGGAGAGTGGGTGCTCTCGGAGGGTCAGCGCTGAGGGATCATATTTAATTTATTTCATGCTTATATTTCCAGAAACAAACAAAATGGCAGCTGGATATGCAAACTGCCCATCAAAACATTCAATGGCAAATCCGAACATAAATAAATTATCTCAAACTTCTCTCATATTTGAGGACATCCTGCCTGTTTTTGTCACACATACACTGCCTGTCTGGTCACCTACATCATCCCTGTTATGGTCTCACACAGCCTCCCCATGTTTTCATACATCCTCCCACTCTACATCATACACACCCTCCATATCTTTGTCATACACACCTTCACTGCATGCGACAAACTCGAAGTCTGCCAGTACTGGAGTAGACTTCAGTTTACCCACCCCCAGTGATATGATTGTGTAAAAATGGTTAGAAGTTGGAGGAATCCAAATTCCACTGACCCAGCCCCAATCCTACCTCCCAGTCTGAAATGGTTTAAGACCGCAGCGAGACAAGACCGAGAGAGAGACAGAGGGGGAGAGAGTGAGTCACAGAAATAGAATGCACAGAATCAGATCCTTCAGTCCAACTTGTCCACGCTGATAGCATATCATTAATAACTCTCATCTCATTCATCAGCATTTGGCCAATATCTCTTCCCATTTATTTGCCAATCCCGATGCAATATAAACTTTGTACTTGTACCAGCCTCTACCCCTCCCTCTGGCAGCTCATTCCACTCTTGCACCACTCTGTAGGAAAAATGCTGTGTGTGTAGAAAAGGCTACTCTTAGTTGCTGGGGCAGCTAAGGTTCAGAAGTTTCAGTGCTGTGAGAGATGGGTTCACACCGGTGAGAAGCCATTCATTCATTCCTTGTGTTGACATGACTTAAACAATCATCCGATTTGCTGTAACGTTTTGGCAGCCATGCAGATGATAAATATTTTATAACACTGACTATAGCTGTTACTTTTATTCAATGATAAGTAAACGTATTGATGAATGGAGAATACATAAAGAGACAGGAGCGACAAATATGAAATGCTTCCATCCTTCAATAAATCTATCCCATGTACAGATTGATTTCCGTTTCTTCCTTCACCATGATTACTTTTTTTAATGTAGGATGATAAATTAGGGACAGAAGTGTTGCCTTAACTTTCCAAAGCGGTAAAATAATGCAGGACATACTCAGTTAATTTACATTTGTCAACTTGTATTTTAGTAGGCTTAATAAATTAGATAAAAACATTTCCTCACAAACAGTGACCATCAAGTGTACACTGCAGATTATTGGATAGGACATCGCGGAGGTCGGTGTCCAGTGAACTTCCTTAGGGATTGGTTAGGGGAGGTCTGCTCTTTGCGATGTTTATAAATACGTTGGATGACGAAGAAGAAAGGTGAGGTAGTAATTTTGCCGACGACATGGAGTTTGGTGGAGTTGTCGATAGTGTATTCGGCTGTTGTGGATTGCAATGAAACATTGCGAGTTTGCAGAACTGGTCTGATATGTGACAGATGGAGATAAACCCGAAAATGTGTGGAGTCGTTCACTTTGGAAGTGCGACTTCCAATGCACAACACAGGGTTAAAGGATTCCAGGCAGTGTGGAGGAGCAGAGGAATCTTGGGTCATACTGGCTCTCTTTAGAGCAAGTGTCAGGCGTTGGTCTATCCCAATAACCATGCAAGTTAACATCTACCAAGGAACTTCCTGTTTTACAAATAAAGTTATGAAATAGTTGTTTAACGTGACAATCACAATGAAAGAACTTGTTTCGTATGTACTTTAGAAGAACCTTTCAATATAGTATCCGCCCAGGTTACAATTAAAGTCGAGAAAGGTGAAATGATTTGAACAAGTTGATATGCCTCCTTGAAGATATTTCGATTGTTTGCCAATAAATTATGTTTTCGGAAGCTATATTTGATAATCTCGTCACGACCAATTAGAGCAGGATCACGGAGACAGCTGTTGTGACTGCCATTCATTTTAATAAATGCACCTGGAATTTCTGACATACCACGATGTTTAGCTTTCAGTAAATGTGTTGATATGGTGTGTTATATGTGAAATAAAGAACCTGTGAATTCACAGTGAACCTGCACTGGAATGGGACCTAGATACATGTTACTCGTTGAGGAAAAGCGGGACATGAAACGATTTATGTGTCCCGGATAATGGCGCTGCATTTTGACATCATCAATACAGTGACACATTCTCCCGTAAGGAACTATCTTTAACCAAACAAAAGACAGCAAATTCTCACGGGGAATGGGCAGGACTGCAGCGAGGATAATCAGGAGGAGTCTAGAATTAGATTGGTATGATTAAGAACTGTTAACATTTCGAACATAACTGAATAAAAGAGTTGGCAAATTTTACACCAATGTTTAATCTATTGCTTGAAACCCATGCATCTGTGTCTGACTATTTTATAAACTCACGGCACCCCTCAGGAGAAGGACGGGTCGAGTCGATCTGACTGCAGCAATTGAAGATGGGGATTTTAAACATCAACTGATCTTAAGTTACTAAAGGTGTTCTTTTCTCATTCTTGCACAGTGAATTCTTGTAGGAATCAATAGTAATGTGGAGATTTTTTTGATATGTGGGAAATTGCAGCGAACTGCTGCTAATGCACAGTTGATCAGTTATAACCCTGTGAATGAAGGTACAGAATCGAGATAACAGTTACATATTAAAAATGTCATAATTAAAACAGGATATGAAAAGCAGCATCTGCAATCAAGAACAAGGTCAGATGTCGTGCCTGAGATTTTTGGGCGGACAGAGCGTGAAATACGCAAATACAATGAAGCTGACACTCAAAATACAGCTTCCATGAAGTAGTTGATAGTGAGAACTGCAGATGCTGGAGATTAGTCAGGACCGTTTTCCTCAGCAGTTCAGGCATCTTCCGACAAGCAGTAAAATCGAAGTTTCAGCAAAAGCCCTTCATTAGTGTTGAGGGATTGAGACTCGCGGGTGGAGAGATTAAATGGCAGGGGCGTGGGGCTGGGGGAAAGGCAGCTGAGAGTGCAAAAGGTAGATGGAACTGGGGGAAATGGTGATAAGTCAGAGTGAAGCAGGATGACAGGTAGTACAAGCCATGAGCGTGGTGCTGAGATGGAAGTTTGGAACTGGGATTAGGTTGGGGGACGGGATATGGGGAAACTGGTGAAATCTATATTGATGCCATGGGCGTGGTTGTTCCCGAGGCTGAAAATTAGGTGTATTTTCTCAAAAGTCAGGTGGTAAGAGGGATTGGCGATGGAGGAGGCCCAGGACCGGCATGTCCTCAGTGGAGTGGGAGTGTAGTTGAAGTTTTTGGCCATGAGATGTTTGGTGCAGGAGTCCTGAAGCGCTCTTCGAGTCAGCATCCGGTCTTCGAAACGCAGATAAGAATGCATCTGGAGCAATGGATACAGTAACTGACATGTATGGAAATGGCGGTAAAAGTCTAATGATGTGAAAGACAGCTTTGTGGCTTTGGACCCTGGTTGGCGGCATGCGTGGGCGCAGGTTTTGCAATTCCTGCGGTGGCAAAAGAAATGGCCAATATCTCTGGTGTTGTGTTCCATTTGTAGGTGGCATAAATGGCCAAGGCTGTACGTTATTTGCAGAGGTTGCTGGGGGTGTAGGGTGATAACCAGGGAAACTCTGTCCATTTTTTTGGCATTGGAGGGGTGTGTTTCGAACGTGAAGGTACAGGAAATGGACGAGATGTTTGGGAGGGCTTCATCAACTAGGTAGGAGGGAAATTACAGACTTTGGAAAGGCGGCCATCTGGTGTGATCTGTGGTGCACTAGTCATACAGTCGTAGAATCATAGAGATATCCAGCAAGGAAACTAGCCCTTCTGTCCAAGCCGCCCATGCCGTCCAGATATCCCAAAATAATCTAGTTCACCTGCCAGCAGCCAGCCCATAACCCTCCTAACCCTTCCTATTCATATACTCTTCAAAATGCATTTTACATGCTGCAATTGTACCAACCCCCACCAATTCCTCTGGCAGCTGATTTTATACACGTACAATCCTCTGCGTGAAAAAGTTGCCACTGAGATTTCTCTTATATCATTCAACTCTCACCCTAAATTTATGCCCTCTAATTCTGGACTCTTACACGTCATAGAAAATACTTTGGCTATTTTTCCTATCCATGACCCTCCTAACTTTGTAAACCTCCATAAGGTCACCCCTCAGCCTCCCACGCTCGAGGCAAAATAGCCCCAGCCAGTTCAGCCTCTCCCTGTAGCTCAAATCCTCCAACCTTGGCAACATCCTTGTAAATCCTTTCTGGACCCTTTCAAGTTTCACCGCATGAATTAGGTAGGAAGGAAATCAGAATTGTACGCAATATTCCGAAAGGGGACGAAGCAATGTCCAGGACAACCGCAAAATGGACGCAATTTTCTGAGCAACAAAGCAAAGGATACCAAACGCATTGTTCACTATCCTATCTACCAGCGACTACACTTTCAAGGAGCTATGAACGTGCATTCCATGGTCTCTTTGTTCATCAACACTCCCTATGTCCTGACCGTTAAGTGGAAAAGTCCTGCTGAGTTTTGCTTTCCCAAAATGCAGCACCTCGCATTCACCTTAATTAATCACCTGCCCCTTCTCAGCCGATTGGCCCATCTGACAAAGATCTTGTTGTAATCTGTGGTAACGTTCCTTTGCTGTCCATGACACACCCAATGATGATGTCATCTGCATGCTTACTGATTATGCCTCATATGATCACATCCATATCATTTATAAAAACGACGAAAAGTAGAGGACCCAGCACCGAACCTTTTGGCACTCCACTGGTCACAGGCCTCCAGTCTGAAAAGCAACCCTCGGCCACCACACTCTTCCTTCTACCGTTCAGCTAGTTCAATATTCAAATGCCTACTTCTCCCTATATTCGTTGAGATCTAACCATGCTAATCAGTCTCCCATGGGAAAACTTGTTGAACGCCTGTGTGAAGTCCATTTAGATGACATCTATCGCTGTGCCATCATGAATCCTATTAGTTACTGTTATGGAAAATTATCCATTTAGTGTAGAATTTGAAAGAGAATGATTTTGGAACATTTAATGGTGTGCTGAGCTTTGTAAACAATACTTTGGTGAGGTTTGTGGCCAGCTTGGCGCTGTTTAAATTTTGCAAACATTCAACTCGATCTTGCGAGAGTCGGACACAGTGAAAGCAGAAAAAATCTGTTATGTCCAAGACCAGGGGATGAGAGAACAACAACTTGAGTTTTCCCAGTCGTTTCCCTTGAGTGTGAGATAAGAAACAGTATAAGGCAAGTATCTGAACAATGCTCAGATAACCCTGACATTGAGGCATTGAGACGAAAGTACTGGGCTCAATTCTGCTGAATTTAAATAAAGCTCCTTTCTTTGCCCTTGCTCAGAGTTGAGTCAAGTCAATTTATTTTCCACGACAGTAAATTTGGGGGCTCCTCCCGGTACCAGGCGACTGAGTGGGATTCTGAAGATTCCTAGGAGGCGTAGCCGCCAGCATCATGAAGGTTTTTCTCTTCATTTCGAGCGTTGAATTGGCTCTTTTGTGTGAGACGACCCCGAATCTGTCGATCACACAAGCCCGGCATTCGGATCGAATAGGATCGCGGTAACAGTCGTGACTTAAATAATCCTACGAAGACACTCATTCTAAGAGAATAAATAAAGCAGGGATAGGGTTCAGTGAACCCTTATGTTAATTAAACTGAACACCCAGATTACCTCATCTAGACTCTTAATATGCTAAAATATGAATGATACAAAACTCCAAAATTGCACGATTTAAGAAAACGGTTCTATTCATTTTAACAACTATTCACAAATCAACCCTTGCTTTCTCTTAACTGCTAATTATTTGACTCTAACTTAATAAAATTATCCAGTTCCAATGGAACACTTCTTGAAATTATAGCAACTTAACTTAAATCGATGCAGGGGCTGTGGTTGTTGGTATCTTCCTTCTTCTGGCTGAAGATCTCCTTGCATCAACTTCGTCCTTTTCCTGCAAATATGTTTCAAATTAAAATAAATACCTTGGATCGAAGTGTTTCGTTGAGAGTTACACTCTTGATATCAGTTACTCTGTCTGACTTTGAAACTACCTGCCTTTTTTATGCCTCCAGCACTGGAAAGTCTAATTCCTGGATTTTGGTACAAGCCATAAATTGGGTTTGCATTTCCTGAGGCAGAGGAAAGACCGAATTGTTAAAAGGTAACAATCTCAGGTATCTATTTCACAGCCAAATCTGCCGAACACGGTGAGACTGCTAGTTAGTCATGTGGCAGATATTTGTAAGCTCTCAGTTCAGAACAGCATTTACACTCTCTTAAAGGTACAATATACGCCTTCAACCTCATAACAAGTGTCTTCATGAGAAATTAGTAGAATTCATGAATTGGAACTCCCTGAACGGGAATGGAACACTGACTGTGGATCTGAGAGCACTAAATCCTCACCGGGAAGCTATCTGGGAAAAAGACGACTTTCTTCTTTCTTCTCTCATTGACTCCGTTTTTAACTTTTCAGTTGCGATCATTTCGCCTCCAAGTCAAATTCTCCCTGTCAGTGTGTTTACACGGCATGAAAAATAAACCTTTGGGACATTGTCTCGATGAAGGATATCAAGGATCCATCACATGCAGTCGCAGTTTCCAGCGCTTGAGTGTCCTGACCTTTCAAATGCTCATGGCAATCAGTTTACCTCTTAATCGCCAATTGCACTGGAGGGAAGTTCCAGGCTATCAAACTCCTTTCTCATCCTCTGGGGAAACTGCAGGTTTTGGGTCGGTGCATTTTGGAAATTAAAGTTTGCACAAGAGCTGGGAGTGGAAATATTTCAGCTCACTGTCGTTTCCATATCCCAGCTGACCACAAAACATTCTCATTATCTGGAGAAGTAGGTTGTGCTCCACCTAAATCTGCCTTTTGTTGGAGAACCTTGCCGATGTGAAGCACATGGAACTCTCAGGGGATCTGTCAAAATATGTCCCTCTGACTCTGGTACCCTTTTGGTTCAGAACTCGAGTTTCCTGATTATCAAAAAAAAATGATTGGACCTGAGAGAAATGGGCGTTGGTTCAGATGGTTTTTCAGTCTGTCAAAATGAACACAGATGGAAGTCCCTTGACATTTGCGATCTGATGAAATGCAACCCGCTGTCCTAATGGATTCGTAACTCATCACTTCAACAATTGGGCCACGACAGCATGTCCTCAAACAAGAGTTAATATTTCCTACAAAATGTGAGGGTTCCAACCGGAAAGGCAATTATTTGGTAGTCGGACCTGTGACATGACGTCAAAAGCTCTCACCTTCTTGTACTTGATCAGATCAGAGCAGGGTTTTGGGAGATTTAATATGTCTACATTAATATTTAGACAGGAGATTTAGACAGTTTCGATGAAATCATCCGCCGATAAAATGACAAATTGATGTACTTTTCATTCACATCTGAAGCTGAGTTTTACATCAATGATTCAATCAAGGTGATATTGAAGACAGAAGCTGTGTTTTTCCAGCGGAAACCAAGCTGCATGTCATTTAGTGGGATTTTCTTTTCCGTGTTCTGGTTTATTGCACTTGTGACAATGCATTCCATCACCATACAGATGATCGAGAGAACAGGGAAGAGGTTACTTTACTGAATGTATCTGTCCTGTTTTTTGTACACATAAAAGTCTTGGTAATGTTGACATATGCTTTGGTCGAAGTTGTCATGGACCAGGCCAGACTCCTCGTAACATTTCAATAAAGTAGTTCAGACCTTCACGTTTCTAGCTGTGTTAAGCAACAGTTTCACGAATATTCCAGGAGGGATGGGATTGATTAAACCACGTATGTTCAAACAAAACAAAATGTATTTACAAGATTGCCGAACGAAACACAAACATAAGAGAACCTATTACTGAATAACGTAACTCAACCAAAAGGCCAACAAAACATTTCAAGTTAATGTTGTTGTTTCCAATCATAGCAATAATCCCTATAAGCATTCCTTTGCACAGAAAGTAAATAGATATACAGGATCTAACAGGAGAGATGTCAGAGCGAGAAGAGGATCAACCTATACCTCTATCTTTGGGCCCAGCAGCTTTAATAACTGCCCGACTGCTTTGAATCAAAAGCCGGACCAAACCAATTATGGGAGAACTAGCCACTCCACTTTCTGTGTACATGCCTTTTTATTCTTAACGTGAAACCCTTTTAACTGAGGCGGTATCTCTTAACCATAATTATATTGGCACTGAAACCTTTCTAAGCCCGGAAATTTTAGAACCAGTATTTTCACGACATTTTTATTAAAAAAAGCATGGCAGCAAAATGTTGTTAAACGAGATTTAGCATCACAATGCCAGCTTTGTAAATAAATTCAAGTAACGTTCGTGCCAGTCCAGTGTGAGGCAATGACCAGCTACACAACAGCGAACGTAATCATCGCCCTTTGACATTCATCATCGTTATCAATGTTGTGTTTCCCACTTTTGACACGGTGGGAGTTTCCCTTACCCAAGCCCCAATTCGACGAGCCTTGTTTGTAGTGTGCTATAAAGAAAGAAATAACAAAAGAGAGAAGATCATTCAGTAACAAAGACTATGGATACTACAGCAAATAAGTCATCCCTTGATCCCCAAATGCATTTTCTGTTACCTGCAGGAAGCAAGAGCATATTGAAATGCTTCTGGTTTCACTGCTTATTTGTAACTACTGTAACAGTCAAAAATGCTTGACACCATCCAGGAGAAAGGAACCTGCATTACAATCATCATGGGCATAAGTGGTCACTCCAACCACATTCAATCTACTGTAGCAGTATAAGAAAACAACATAAAAAAGTCTTTCAGATGTTCATTATGTTCCTTTTCACGGCACTTTTCGGAAAAATATAATCTATGATACACAAATTCAAGAGCATGAAAATGCATGCTCAACTTGAAACTACACCTTCTTTGCCTTTGGGTCAGAAATCCCTGCGTAACTGGAAGGCTGAGAGTTATGCAAACAATGGCCTGCAGCTCATCACCAATTTGAAACTGGGTGTTGGGGATAAATAACTGATACCTTTGCAATCACTGGTATGAACATGTCCTGAATAAAAAACAGAAATTATGATGGAAATCTGAATATTAAAATGCTGGAAATCAATGTTTACCGACGTCAAAATCATTTTGAAGATAAATAATAGACAAGGATGTTTGGAAAAGGGTTTATTTCTATATATGGTGATAAATAATAATAGGCCAGTTCATATTGCAACTAAATGGGCAGTTAATGGACTGTGGGGAAACGCCAGCTTTGATGTTTCTGATTCGATGTTTGAGGAGAGCATGTCACCAGTTAGCGTTTTTTCATATATTCCTTCACAATATTGGACGAACAGGTTGGTTGGTGTTTTGAGAAGTAGATGTCATATCATTGCTGGATTCTACCTCGGGTTTTGAGAAGATTTTTAGCTCATGTTGAGGTTCTGGATGTAGGTTTTCTAGATGAGTTGGAAGGTTCTTTTCCGGAGATTTTATCTTCATTTTAGGTAACATCTTCAGTGGGTCTCCGGGCGAAGAAGTGTTGATAATTCCTGCTTTCTGTTTATATACTTGGGTTTTGTTGGATTAGTAATGTCATTCCCTATGGTGACGTCATTTCCTGTGGTAGTGTCATGTCATGTTCTTTCTCTCAGGTGCGGTAGATGTGGTCGAACTCAATGTGTGTGTCGGTGGAGGTCATTGAATATGGTCCGCAGATTTCACAGAAACAAATCCAAACAAGCAGACAAAATGCGCCCAGAAATCCACTAAATGTTACCACATGCAGTGATGAAACGTTTGAAAATGGACCTTTCAGTTCAGTGAACAAGCCGACATCCTGGAAACTACATGTATGCTTATTGCACGCTAAACGACTTTCAAGCTATAACAGTGCATACATGGACTTTGCACGTCATTAGTGAGGGTGCATGAAGGGTTGTAGACTCCACAGGCAGAATATGTTCCCATGCCAGCTCCCGTGTATGCACATTCAACCTCATATTAATATCGTAAGCAATTTAATGTCGTGCTCGCAGTCAGACAAGCAATACCAAACTTTATGTTCTCACGTTGAACACCACAACAAAGAGTACAAATTACGTTGAGTTACCATGTGTCAATATAACTCATTAGTGGCCTCCTGGTAACTCCCTTGTGCAAACCAAGACCAGACTCCCTATTGTATTTCAGACCAGCTCTCATGTCATTTCTTGTAGAGCATGTCGAGCTTGGATTGTCCAGCTTCCCATTTGGTAAATAATCAAGTGAGAGCGTTCAGATTCTATCAAATAGGAATCATCTTCGTGAATCTTTCGCTTTTGATAGGTCTGATGATACATCAAACTCTCCCTGGTTAGGTTCAGGTAGTTTGTCTGCACAACTGACGCACTCATCGGCAGCAGTCATTGGCAAACCACGCCAGGCTGTCATAATTATTTATGTATTTAACTGATACGTCATAGCATTGTTTGCAAACTGAATATTTCCACATAAGAACCCAAATAAAGGCACAGTAGGAGGATCTATGACGAATGTCTCCTTCTTGTGTTAAAGACTATGACTAAAGATACATATTCGCTGTGAAAGTTCAGATAGAGCAGGAGCAATAGTTCGATTTTTCTTTCTTCGTCATTTCTGGCAGCTGTGTTTTCGTTATTATGGCAGAAGTTATCGCCCATTCCTAATTAGCCAGAAGTCAACTCGGATAAATGCTGCGGATTTTCAGTCAATAATGACATTGGGCAAAATAATCATATAAAACACTCGAACACCTGATGACGAAACAAATACTACTGTGGACGGATACCTATAAAATTGCATTCATTGTGAATATCGCAAAGGTGAGAAGAAACAAAAAATAATGATAGTGCCACGTATCAGCATGTAACATAAGCGATTCTAATGTATGGATTCATGCAGGCATGATCTGTGGCAATTGTGGCATTTGCAACATTAAATTTACTTAGACGTATTTTGAGGTTATTCATCTTTCTGATGTGAAAAAGAGTTGGGCACACATGGGTGCGTTAACACGCTGGTTCAATGAAATATTCTGACTGCAGGTGTTGTCAGTTATTTGCCCCTGTGGACTTGCTTAAATAAATGAGGGATGATTTGATTGCGTCTCAGAGATAACGTGTGAAGCCTCGGGAGTACTCCCAATTTTTGAAAGACAATGCACGGTTCAGCAAACGGCCCACTTATTTGCCATTTGTTACTCCATTCTCGCACTTATTGGTGCCCCTGGTAAATAACGTTAACTCCAAAACTTTGGGTTTTTTTAGCTATGAAAGTGTTGTGTCTTCTTTTCATGATCAAGCTCATGTTCTATTATGTATTGATATTTTTTTTCAATTTTATGTTAATGTGACCACGTGGTAATTTATATGTTTTCATTCTATGATATGATACAGTTTAAGGTTAAAATAAAAATTAAAATTACATGGGTTCTGTTAACATTAATCCATTATTTTCAGAGCATTGTGTTTTAGTTTTTAGTGTTGCACAAAGCAATCTCATCATAATGCAGAAACACGGATTACGACGGGGCTGTGCATATATTATATTACAATAATTCCACTTGATGGTTGCGAGATCAAATTTAATTTAGTTTATTGGCATAGCAATCTACACTTTGATTTCTAGACCGATGCAAATATTGCAGTCTAGTACGTTCTCAATGGAGATTTTTAATGAGATCTGGAGACTTCCTTTATTCATTCGCGGCATGTGGTCGTTGCAGTATTTGATGCTCAACCATTGAATTTCAGAAATGGTTGAGGAATTGAGTGGAAATTCAATTTGTTTTTAAAAATCGATGATGCATTCAAAATGTTACCAATGGAGTATTTTCCGTATGGGTTTTTTAATGGGTCAGCCTACTTTACTTGTGTTTGATGTGGTTGACACTGACATCATGAATTTTGCTTGCTTACCTTTGATGTCTATTCGAAATCGTCGGGTTTGACTTGATCCATAGAGGATTGCTTTAAATACGAAGGATTCTTTCATGAGACCATAAACAAATGAAGGTCACCATAAAGACATAAGGATAAAATCGAACACAGTACACAAAGCTCGAAAATTTAATAACATTACACAGATAATTGGAAATAAGATGGAACGATGGAGGTATTGAGACTTGAAATCACACAATATATGGTATAGGCAATGGAAGACATCACCACCACTTTTGGACATATATCAGGAATTCAAGAAATGACAGATTTAGCGATAAGCTGCAACCTCAGTTAGTAACAATACATGACACTGATTGCCGTGATGAGGATATAGATTAATTGGAAAGTTAGAAAGTTCTATTGAAATGCTGTTGGATGTGGAAATTTTTTACATCACCAAACATAGTGTTGCTGGTTGGATGGGACATGGTATGCATCAAAACGTTGCAGCAAATACTTTGCATTTTGCAGATGGTTATTTTGATAGCTAGGCTTGAGGTTTGGTTCACTGTCAAAGGTGGGGTGGGGTGGGGGAAGGCGTTGAATTTTTGAAGGGGTAGTTTGCGTTGATCCATGTGCTGAAAAGTAATTAATTCAGCATTGAATGTCGAACATTTAGCAATGGATTTGACAAAGCTAGAATATTGAAGGGTAAACTTGAGCAATACATTCGATGATTCAAAAGCTTGTGGCATGTGCATCATAATATATCTCTGTCTATATCTCTCACAGCAAACTTGATAGCAATTGCAATCCTCTCCCGAGGACGGTTTGGACTTTCCCGGTTCAGCACATGTTACTTGGTGGCAATAGCAGTGAGTGACTTCACTGTCATCATTACTGCTGTTGTCCTGAAACGGATTCGACGCATTTACTTTCAGGACAGTTACCTGTCCACCACGCTTGCTTGCAGACTCGGTGCAGTGCTGGTCCGTTGCAGCCGGGATGGTTCAGTCTGGTTGACCGTGACTTCACCTTCAACAGCTTTGTAGCCATTTGTTGTCAGAGATTGAAAGTCAGATACTGCAACAGAAAACTGCATCGTTGGTGAATGGATAATCTATGCCTTGAGCTCTATCAAGAACGTCCCTTTCTACTTAATCTATCAACCTTTGTACACTGTGAATGCAATGGGCTGGTTTTGTGACGTTCGTGTGATCTTCTATACTTGGCCAATCTTGAAAGTCTATAAGTTGGTGGACCACACGTTAACACCTTTTCTATCATTCTTGCTTCTCGAGCTTCTGAACAACTTGACCGTAAGGCACATCTTAGCAGCCATCAGAGCACGCAGGAGGCTCCGTGGTGCCAACAATCGTGGTGATATGGAGATGGCAAATCGCAAGAAATCCATAGTCTTGCTCTTCACAATCTCCATCAGCTTCCTCCTCTTGTGAGCAAGCTATCTCATGCATTCTCACTACGTACGAGTTGCAGGTGAAGGCTACTTCTCTGGCCTGGATTTTAATGACCCACGGTACATCGTTCAAGAGATGGTTCATATGCTTCAGTTCCTGCAACAACGTCTTCATATACGCAATCTTCCAGAACAAGTTCCGAGAGGAGATAAAGAAGGTCCTGGTGTGTCCTTTCAGCAAGCTCACTGCTGGATTTAAACAGGAAAAAGTGAGAAGAGAGAAATGCTCGTCATGTTTCATATCCTGCAGAGCGAATCTGTGTCATGTCAATCTCTTCATATCGCATGTAATGGGTCCAATCTCAGCAAATTCAAGGAGGCAAAGCCAATAGTCCAGAAAATTCAGTTTCTTGTTGACTACGCAGAAGGATCTGAAACGTTTAAATGTGATGGAATGTGACGGAAAACCTCGATCTGCAAATATCCTCTCAAATGTAAATAAGACGTCATGATGTTATTATTTCGAAATAGAATGGGAAACGGTCTCTTTAGCTCCTTGACAAAGTATTTGTTCGGAAATTGTCACCACTGAAACCGATCTTTTTTTTGTGCTTTTTTCAATAATTCTGAGAGATTCTGTGCACGTTGTTTTATTGCACGTCCTGCTCATCTTCAGAAAAAAATCAATTGTCTGTCAAATGTTCTGGAGTAAGAAATAGACCATCTCAGGTAATCGAAACGGTTAGGCAATGGGCTAGAACAGTTGTTACATGTCATATGGAGAGAGTCGAAAAGACACGCCATTTCATGCAAACAATGAATAAATTCATGCCAGTTCCACATGCAAATATAATATAAACGAAGACATGTTTTACATGCTTTACAATTGAAAAATGTTGAGATTATGTTTAGATAAGCACCACAATAAAAATTAAAACAACATACCATCATGAAACTTCGCAGATCAAAAGAAGGTTATGAAACACAATGCGTATGAACTAGCTCACAAAAGAGCCGAATCAGCGAAGCCTATTCTTTGGGCCGATTTTCGGAGCCCTCCGATGTCGTCACTTTCAAACGTCTATCCAAATCTCTTTTGAAACGCCATATGGAACCTGTCTTACACTTTCCTGGACAACACACTCCAAATTCGAATAACTGAATGAGTAAAGAAGTCTCTCTTCACTTCACTTCTTGCTCTCTTGTAAACAACATTGATACTTTTACTCCTTTGTTTCTACTGCACCATTTTGTGGAAACAGAATGTCCTTCGTTGTACTGTAAATATTGAGCTGTACAATAAGGTCATTTTTAATTTCTTTGCTGCAAGCAGAATAAACCTTTCCAACCTTCCTACACAAAGAAAATGTTCATTTCTGGAATAATTGTAGGAAATATCTTGTTCTCTGTCCAGGTTTATGATATTCTTCTTTTAGTAAGGTACCAGGAACTGAGTCAGAGTCCTGGTTCTGACAAATGTTTTTTTTTCAGAGGTGTAGCAGCACTTCTTCCTTTTCAGCATTTTACCTCTACTGATACATCCAAGGATCCAAAACGACTTCTTAACAACTGTATAAGCTTTCCTGGTTAACTTCAGAGAATTCTGCCTGACCTTTTGTGCTTTGCCAGGGCGACACTCTCGACTCTGTTCTCCAGAATCTGCAGAGTTCACTTTCACCTTATTCCAGTCTTAGCCTCTCTCCTGCATTTCCGAATCTCTTCCAAATTTCTAGTACAATTAATATTACAGAACCTATAATCTGCCTCTTTTTTCTTCCTTGTATTCCCAACAATATCGTGATTTATTCACTCTATCATCATGTAGCCTATAATTATTACTCATATGCACATACTTAGTTTCCACCATATTTATCTTTCTTTTGAAATTCTCCAATTCTCATCCATTGATGTATCAACCATAATGCATTACTCATCATCGTCGTCAAGTTCAAAGTTTAGATGCCTAAGATCTAGCCGAGGATCTTAAACTTAGCCTGATTTCGACCCACTTCCAAGCAATTATCAGTATTTGTCGTAAGCTGATTACTATTTTCCAAATGCTCCGCCATTCTGCTGTTCTCCACATTGCCTGCCTCATTTACTAGAACCAGATTCCGGACAGTTCCATGTCTGGTACGACTGGAAATATACTCTTCCAGAAACGTATACAACACACTTTGTCGACATTTCAGCCTTTCGTTGACCAAAAATTTACACTTCTCACAGTCTGCCCTAACGTATTTAAAATCACAAAATATCACAATCCAACTTGCCCAGCGAGATTCCTTGATCTGCACGCCAATGCTCTCATCTACTTAGTCCCCAATACTTGGAGATCTCTTGTAAATACCCAAAAGCTCACCACTGTCTTCCTGCTTCTGACGTCCAGGCATGCAGGACAGCGGCATCATATGACTGAGATGCTTTCTGTGAAATGCTGCCTCGCTTACCGCCTTCGTAATGATTTTGAAGGAGAGTTGTGTTCAACAGGAGGAAGAAAATCCAACAGAAGGTGGCTGTGAGGAGAGACTGTAGAGGATTCTGAGAGAGGTTGCCTTGCTCTCCACAATTGTGAAAGGCCCCTTGAAAGATCCAGCGACACAAAACAGTGAAGCCCCAAAATTAGATGACTCTAGTGTTTCCTTCCCTTCCTCGATCCTCGATTAAACGCAAAAGAGAGAGGGAGAGAGAGAGAGAGAGAGAGATAGATAGATAGATAGATAGATAGATAGATAGATAGATAGATAGATAGATAGATAGATAGAGAGAGAAGAGATTAGAACGACTGATCATATTTAAGGGACATCAGGTCATCAGCATTTTGCATCATCTTGATGTTCAAGTATGGCAGAAACACGGGGAAGGCTTATGATATTTGAGCTATATAAAGCGTGCGAGGTTTTGGATTAACAAGGTATCCAGGATAGTCAGATCTGCATTTCGTGTCAGACAGTTCCAGTTCTTGAATGATACGCGGTTGACTTGGAGAATCAACAGTTCGCACTGTGCAGCAGTCAAGAAAGAGAGAGGTTTCTGGAAGTGTAAAACCAGAGGTGTATCACGGAACGTCATGATTGGCATTCAAGGAGGAGTGCAGAGATGGCAGGTGAACCGGTGACCATTCGCCAAGGGAATAGAGAAAGCAGGTGCAGGAAATACGGGTATCCTTGGATCTGTGTCACATGTATTATATTTTGGAGTTCGATTTGTTGAGCAACTTGAGTGAGTCTGGGTGATGACGTGAGAGAAAACCACAGTACTGTTTTGTCGAGGATACGCTGGAAAAAAAACAGAGAGTCTGGAAGGCAGATTAGTAGTCGTGTGTGACTCAATCATTAGAAAGAACTACGTTTAATTTTGCAGACACATCGTGAGGACCATGTGATGTCCTGTCTTCGGGTGCAAGTATTTGAAACATAAAAAGAATGATTGTATAAGTAAGAGTAAAAAGGTCAGTCATTGGCGTTCATGCTGGAACGAATGAGATGGCGATGGACAGCGTGGAGAACATGCAGGAGCCATACCGTGGATTTAGGTGTATATTGAAATGCAGGAACGAATCCATTCTGGTAATGTGGCCAAAATCTTAAAAATGTTTTGTATGCTACGAGTTTTTTTTTACACCGCAGAGAGCGGCGCGAGCTGGACGGAAGTGAGGTTGGAGCGCACAGCTGGTCGGGAAGGTAAACGATTAGTATTTGAGTGGGTGTGTTCTAGACCCCAGGCCCAATTTCGTAGGGCCTCCCTCCCACCCTCCTCCTGTAACCTAACTTTAAAGTCCACAGGTGACTCAGTGTTATTGACTCAGTGTTCTTGTTTTGGAGACAAAGTGTACAGTCATGGCAGCGCAGGCAGTGGAATGTTCCTCCTGCAGGATTTTTGAGGTAGGGGTGACCACCGATACTCCTGCCGACTTCGTCTGCAGGAAATGCAGTCAGATCCTGCTCCTCACCGAACGAGTTAGGGAACTGGTACTGGAGTTGGATGAACTGAGGATTATTCGAGAGGCTGAGAGGGTGATTGATAGAAGCTACAGGGACATAGATACGCCAGAGAACACAGGTAGCTGTGTAACAGTTAGAGGTGGGAAGGGGAAAAAGCAGGCAGTGCAGGGTTCCCCTGTGGTCGTTCCCCTAAACAATAAATATACAGCTTTGGAAACTGTTGGGGGGTGACATCCTTGCAGGTGTAAGCTGCAGTGAAGGGGTCTGTGGCGTGAGGTCTGGCTCTGAGACTCAGAAGGGATGGGGGAGAGGAAGATAGCGCTAGTTATAAGAGACTCTCTAGTTAGAGGGACGGACAGGTGGTTCTGTGGACATGGGCGAGACTCTCGGATGGTTTGTTGCCTCCCGGGTGCCAGGGTCCGAGATGTCTCGGACCGTGTCTTCAGAATCCTTAAGGGGGAGGGTGTGCAGCCAGAAGTCGTGGTACACATTGGCACCAACGACATAGGTAGGAAGAGGGGTGGGGAGGTCATTCAAGAGCTCAGGGTGTTAGGCTGGAAGCTAAAAGCTAGGACAGACAGAGTCGTCATCTCTGGGTTGTTGCCAGTGCCACGTGACAGTGAGGCAAGGAATAGGGAGAGAGTGCAGTTGAACACGTGGCTGCAAGCATGGTGTAGGAGGGAGGGCTTCAGGTATTTGGACAAGTGGACTGCATTCTATGGAAGGTGGAAACTGTACAAACAGGAAGGGTTGCACCTGAACCAGAAGGGCACCAATATCCCGGGGGGGGGGGGGGGGGGGGGGGGTAGGTTTGCTAGCTCTCTTCGGGGGGTTTTAAACTAATTTGGCAGGGGGATGGGATCCGGACTTGTAGTCCAGAAAGTAAGCTAGCTGTGTGTCAGGATGTCCAAGAATGTAGGGAGGCTGTGGAGAAGGTAGCACTGACAGGGAATACTTGCGGACACAGAGATGGGCTCAAGTGCGTTTACCTCAAACCAAGGAGTATCAGAAATAAGGTGGGTGAACTTAAGGCGTGGATCGGTACCTGGGACTACGATGTTGTGGCCATCACGGAAACGTGGATAGATGAGGGACAGGAATGGTTGTTGGAGGTTCCTGGTTACAGATGTTTCAGTAAGATTAGGGAGGGTGGTAAAAAAGGAGGGGGGGTTGCATTGCTAATTAGAAATGGTATAACTGCTGCAGAAAGGGAGTTTGAGGGGGATCTGCCTTTGGAGGTAGTATGGGCTGAAGTCAGAAATAGGAAAGGTGCAGTCACCTTGTTGGGTGTTTACTATAGGCCCCCCAATAGCAGCAGAGATGTGGAGAAACAGATTGGGAAACAGATTTTGGAAAGGTGCAGAAGCCACAGGGTCGTAGTCATGGGCGACTTCAACTTCCCAAATATTGATTGGAAGCACTTTAGATCAAGTAGATTGGATGGGGCGGTGTTTGTGCAGTGTGTCCAGGAAGCTTTTCTAACTCAGTATGTAGATTGTCCAACCAGAGGGGAGGCCATAATGGATTTGGTACTCAGTAATGAAACGGGACAAGTGATGGGCTTGTTAGTGGGTTAACATTTTGGTGATGGTGACCACAATTCTGTGACTTTCACCTTGGTTATGGAGAGATATAGGTGCGCACAACAGGGTAGATTTTACAATTGGGGGAAGGGAAATTACGATGCTGTAGGACAGGATTTGAGGAGCATAAGTTGGGAGCATAGGCTGTCAGGGAAGGATGTGGTGGAAATGTGGAACTTTTTCAAGGAGCAGATACGACGTGTCCTTGATATGTATGTACCTATCAGGCAGGAAACAAATGGTCGTGTGAGGGAGCCTTGGTTGACGAGGGAGGTTGAATGTCTAGTAAAGCGGAAGAAGGAGGCTTGCATAAGTTTGAGGAAACAGGGTTCAGACAGAGCAGTGGAGGGATACAGGATAGCCAGAAGGGACCTGAAGAAAGGGATCAGGAGAGCTAAGAGAGTGCATGAAAAATCCTTGGCGGATGGGATCAAGGATAACCCCAAGGCATTTTATGCGTATGTGAGAAACATGAGAATGACGAGAACGAGGGTAGGTCCGATCAAGGACAGTAGTGGGAGATTGTGTATTGAGTCGGAAGAGATAGGAGATCTCTTGAACGAGTACTTTTCTTCAGTATTTACGAACGAGAGGGACCGTATTGTTGAAGAGGAGAGTGTGAAACGGACTGGTAAGCTAGAAGAGATACTTGTTAGGAAGGAAGATGTGTTGGACATTTTGAACAACTTGAGGATAGACAAGTCCCCCGGGCCCGACGGGATATATCCTAGGATTATGTGGGAAGCAAGAGAGGAAATTGCAGTACCGTTGGCAATGATCTTTTCGTCTTCACTGTCAACGGGGGTGGTACCAGGGGACTGGAGAGTAGCGAATGTTGTGCCCCTGTTCAAAAAAGGGAATCGGGATAACCTCGGGAATTACAGGCCAGTTAGTGTTACTTCTGTGGTAGGCAAAGTAATATAAAGGGTACTGAGGGATAGGATTTATGAGTATCTGGAAAGACACTGCTTGATTAGGGACAGCCAGCACGGATTTGTGAAAGATAGGTCTTGCCTTACAAGTCTTATTGAATTCTTTGAGGGGGTGACCAAGCATGTGGATGAGGGTAGAGCAGTGGATGTAGTGTACATGGATTTTACTAAGGCATTTGATAAGTTTCCCCATGGAAACTTGGCCAATTGGATAGAAAACTGGCTAACCGGTCGAAGTCAGAGAGTGGTGGTAGATGGTAAATATTCAGCCTGGAGCCCAGTTACAAGTGGAGTTCCGCAGGGATCAGTTCTGGGTCCTCTGCTGTTTGTAAATTTTATTAATGACGAAGGGTGGGTCAGTAAATTTGCAGATAATACGAAGATTGGTGGAGTTGTGTATAGTGAAGAGGGCTGTTGTCGTTTGCAAAGGGACTTAGATATGATGCAGAGCTGGGCTGAGGAGTGGCAGATGGAGTTCAACCCTGCCAAGTGTGAGGTTGTCCATTTTGGAAGAACAAATAAGAATGCGGAATACAGGGTTAACGGTAGGGTTCTTAGTCAGGTGGAGGAACAGAGGGATCTTGGGGTCTATGTACATAGATCTTTGAAAGTTGCCACTCAGGTGGATAGAGCTTGTAAGAAGGCCTATGGTGTATTAGCGTTCATTAGCAGAGGGATTGAATTCAAGAGTCGTGAAGGGATGTTGCAGCTGTACAGGACTTTGGTTATTCCACATTTGGAGTACTGTGTGCAGTTCTGGTCGCCTCACTTTAGGAAAGATGTGAAAGCTTTGGAGATGGTGCAGAGAAGATTTACCAGGATGTTGCCTGGAATGGAGAATAGGTCGTACGAGGATAGGTTGAGAGTTCTCGGCCTTTTCTCATTGGAACGGCGAAGGATGAGGGGTGACTTGATAGAGGTTTAGAAGAGGATCAGAGGAATAGATAGAGTAGACAGTCAGAAACTTTTTCCCCGGGTACAACAGATGTTACAAGAGGACATAAATTTAAGGTGAAGGGTGGAAGTTATAGAGTGTGGTGGGGGCATGGAATGCGCTGCCTGTGGGAGTGGTAGAGTCAGAATCTTTGGCGACCTTTAAGCGGCAATTGAATAGGTACATGGATGTTTACTTAATCTAGGATAGATGTTCGGCACCACATCGTGGGCCAAAGGGCCTGTTCTGTGCTGTATTGTTCTATGTGCTATGTTCTATGAGTTTCCCCATTTACGAAAAACCCATCAGCATGACTTGAGGGGTGACAGACAGTGGAGTATTTCTGATTTTTCAGACACTGGGATCATTGTTGCGCAATCACAAAGTTCTCCTGAAGAGATGGGCTTCTCCTAAACACAAAGAGTACAACGTTTGTTGGAGGGGATTAAACTTGCAGGGCCAGAGAGTCAGATGGGTAATGGGCAGAAATTCGGGAAAAAAAAACTGTGAAGGCAAAAAATGAGAGTGGGGGAGAAGAAGTGATGGAAGTCATGCGTATTGACAGTGCCAAAGAGATGGGTATATTGAAGTGTGCAAGAAAAAGAACAGGCAGGTGTGTAAACATTCGTAGAAATAAAAACAAAACTGGCGAGTAGGAACCAGAAATTGCTTTCTGGGTTATGATATTGCTGCATTGAAAGAAAATGCCTTGTATAAGTTAAGCAACCTGTGCCCCTGTGCAATATTAAATAAGGTACGTTCCACTGCATCCTAAATAGTAAGATCTATTTGCAGAAGTTCAGAATGATGTGCTTTTAATGACAGTTAATGGAACGTGAAAGGTTTATGTAAACAAGTGCAGCTATATTGCAGGAATTTCTGTTGTACCATTCAGTGGAGGAATATTTCTGGAAGAAAGTCAAGAGCAACTGTAATGAAATAAGACTGGATGAATCATCTTCACAGACATCTTAGTACGCTGATAAGAGTACACAGAGCCAGAAGAAATGGACCGCATTTTTTCCCTCTCACAACCACATATATACACATACATATGAAAAGAAACTTTATAATGTAACAACATAATAAGTCAGATGACACAAGCAACCAATTAGAAATGTCATAAGCATGCTCATTTACCACAGTTTTTTTCTGAATTGAATGTGACCCATGAATGAAACGGAAAAGAATGATCACGTAAACCTATTTTGAGTTATGATTTGGTCGTTTCTCTTGTTAGAAGGACTAAAGTTAAAGGTCCAGATATTTAATTGTGTTCTCATTAAGATTCAATAAATTGCCTCTTTCCTTGAACAACTGAAGCTGTACATTTGCATGTACCTCACTGGGAAATATATTTTTGTAATTTTATGTGGTTTGTTCTACTTATAACAGGTAATGTTTCCTTAACTTTTGCTATTCTGTATGGGTTTATGAATTGCTTATATTATAACGACAATTCGTTTTTGCACGCAGAACTATGAAAACTGTATTATGCTGTCAGACAACAACGATCCCCTTTTCGACCTATTCATTCTGTAAGAATGATCTTTGCACAATTCTCACTCTCTGGGCGCATTCCCACCTATCGTTTACTCCTGCACCCCGCCCACACACCCCCTCTAACATATATATCTTCCCTAACTGCAATCAACTCTAAAGATGGATACTGCACCCGAAGGACAATGAACAAAGAAACTTACAGCACCGGAACAGCTCTTCGAAACTGCAAGCCTGCGGGAATCCAGACCCACTATCTAAACATGCCGCCTATTTTCTATGACTCTATTCCCTTTGCTCCCTAACCATTCATTTGTATTTCCAGGTACATCTCACCGACTGGCATTATTCTTGTCCTACCACCTCCACTGACAACGCATTCCAGGCACCCACCACCCTGTCTGTGAAGATCGTTCCCCTTACATATCCCCTAACCTCTTCCCATCTCACTGTGAACTCGAAACCCCTAGATCTCCCCGAATATTATGTCTGGTTCTTTCTCCGTAGGAGGTACCTGAGATGCAGAACGTTTCCAGGAACACAGTTCATGATTACTTAATAAAAATTGTTATGAAGCACAGGTGGATTGGTTGGGTCGGGAGAAATTGATATAAACAAGTGTACAATCTCTCTTTCTTTTGAAGGTGAGTATTATTAAACAATGGGTCAAACTCACAGTCGAGGAATGGATGGGCAAATAATAAAATCAGAGAGTTTTTCAGGGCAGAAGGGCACCATGTGATCATCTGCACCCACTCCAGCAAGAGCTCCCCAGATAGTACCACTGTCCAGCGCTGCCTTGGTCGTCCCCTACCTTCATCCCTTTCAAACATATATTCAACTCTCTTTTGAAACATTCTATGTAACCTGGCTCCAACACTCTCCCAAGCAATGCATTACAACTCAGAAAATCTCTCTGTGTAATGACGTTTCTCTTCACCTCGTTCCTCGTAGTCTTACTAACAATATTGAAGTTACGACCACACGTCACTGACATATTAATTAGTCGAAATAAAATATGCTTTTTACACGATTAAAATCATATAACATTTTAATTACGTCATGGGAATCACCTCCTTATCTTCTCAGCTTCAAGAAAAACAAGACCAATGTCTCCAATTGTTCCTTGTATTTAAACACATGTTTTCTTCTGGCACGATTGTACGAAATCTCACTTGTACTCTTTCCAGGGCTTAAACTAGGCGCCATAATTGAAAACGATACTCGAAACGAGGACTCACCAATGATTTTTAGCTACGTGGCATCATCATTTACTTGTTTTTCCCCTCTAGATCCCTGTTTAAAACCTCAAACATCGTACAAGTCTTCTGAAATAATATTTCAAATTATATGTTCACCTTCAGAGAATAATGTGGAATGAACCCTCATTCTATCCTCTCGTAAGTGTACTTTTGAGCCCACTTTGTCTTTGTATGTTTCTGACCCCAAGCTGTAGTGCATCACAGATTTCTGCATTAAATTTCATCTGACAGGTAAGTGATCATTTGAACAAATTTTCAAAGTCCGTCTTAAGTCTCTCAGCATCGTCCTCACAATTCACAACTCTCACTGGCTTCGTATCATCTTCAACTGTAGAAGTTTTGATATCAATAAGCAACTCCAAATCAGAGAAAAGCAAGATCCCAATACAGTTTGGATGGGAACACCATTTTCAATTCAAACTTCAATTTGAGAAATGACCAGATGTAACTATCATCTATTTCATTTCCTTTCGCCAATATCGATTCGATGTACCCAGAGACCCACCAATCCTAAGCATTTCTCCTTTGGTAATTAACCTGCTATGAGGAACCGTATAAAAACATTTATGAAAGTCCAAATGTACAGCGTCCATAGAGTTATCGTGATCTGCTACTTGCGTCACCTCGTCAATGAAATGAACCAAACTTTTCAGACATGAACTGCCTTTCGCAATGCTTTGTTTGACTGTCTGGAATTACTATAGTTTTCTCTACCTGTATATATACCTTATCCCGTGTTACGTCTGCACTCACTTTTCTAACTCCGATGTCAAACTGACTGGTTTGTCGTTTCGTCAGTTATTCTTTATCCCTTTCTATTGAACAAAGTCTCGGGAGGCAGATCTTAAGCATGGACACAATGCATAGTGGGAAGCCTCACCGTTGTAACAGTGGCTCGGTAAGACTCCGACAAAAGCAATAAGTTAAAGGGTGACATGGGATACAAGATCCTTGCTGAGTTTCAGGCTGATCATTAAATAAAAAGTGCCAGTATGGTTCGAGGACTTTCCAAATCAGTACCAACCACTCGGAGTCAGCTCTAGTTGATGCCTCATATTACAGAAGTGGATAGGAGTGAAAGTTACCATCTAACATTTTTTTTTACAGAGATCAATAACAGATGTCCTTGATTAGAGGAACATTGTAAATTAATTGGCGGGGCTTTGCACACTTGATCAACTCAGTTACATGCTCGAGTAATACATCACAATGTGGAAACGTTAAGCAGGAAGACGGAGGGGCCTTGAACAGAACCGCTACACTTCGGCATTATCTTCTCGTGAGAGATGAACTAAATTATGCACAGGAGGCTGTGAGACAGCTTATTAAAGCTGCATGCCAAGGACTGACACTCTGCTGGGTGAGTGACATTTCAGAGAAATGGTTGCTAAACCGGGAGGGAAGCCATTAACAGCAAAATGATTTCCACAAACTCTCCTTTTTTTACATAATCAGTTGAGCAGGTCAGGAGCTTCAATAAAAGAGGAATGTAAGCAGAGCCAGGAGATTCCATGGACAGGGAAGCTCAGAATCGGACAGATAGTCCTCAGAATAAGAAGTCTCAGCGCTGTTAAGTCTGGAGTCTGGGGCTCAGTGCCCGGACTAGCCAGGCGGATGGTGATCAGCTGAAATTATAATGGGACAGAGTGTAGCAGCAGTGAAACAAAGCATCCACAATCCTGCTTAATGTAACTATCAAGGACCACGAGAAGTGAAAAGAAAACAAGGACAATAAATCCTTGCAGTAGGGCGCTGCTGTAGGACCCGAGCGATGAGCCCACCCAACTCCACATGTCTCACCGGGAGCTGGGCTCCCTTTGAGGTGGTGTTCTCTTGTAACGACATTCGTGCGTCCACACGAATATTGCTTTGACTTTGACTGTTGTGTGGTTTACTCGCAGAACCAGGTACCGGCCTTGTCCCCTCAGCTCCAATTTCCCCTGGTCCCAAGACTGGGTGTACCTGCGAAAATAAACTTCGAAGAGTTTTGGTTAACCTGTGCAGATATTTCACACTTGTCCTCCACGATTGTGGAATCAGTATCAGACGTTGGAAGGGATCCTAGTCATGTACTAAATACATTTGTTATTATTAGGCAATAGTTGCAAAAAGTTACTCGAGGTAATTCTATGAAATTTATTTGCGAACAAATGAAAGGGCCGACCACGCAAGCGAGTGGTCCGAGAATCCCCTCTTGCCAAAGTGTGTAAAGCTACGCTCATAATCAGCTAAAATAGGCAGGATGTTTCCACAAAGCTCCGTAATGGTGGGTCACACCAACGCTCAACGAGATTCAGTGAGTGGTTTTGCAAGTTTTCCTTATGCGAGTATGCAAGCATGGTGGACCTAGCATTAGCTCCAAGGCAGCCACACGGGCACTTCGTTCCTCAGTGGCCATATTTCCACAGTTAAAGTAAGGGCCTGCCATTGGTCCTGGGCTTTTAGTTGGCTTGTTTCCAGTCCCAAAGGTGTAGTACCAGGTCCTGCTGTCGCGAGCATGGATCGCGAGGTTGTTGGGCATATTGTGTTTTGCCTGTAATTTGTATCATGGCATGGTCTTGTTCTGGCCACCGTAATGAACAGTGATTGCGAACAAAAATTCTTAGATGATTTAGAAAATGACAGTTCTGAACTCATGATCTGTGGGGAAAAAAGCATTCATGGACTCGAACTCCAGGCAGCAAAACATAAACATTCAGTAACCAACAAGCAAATGTGATTTCAACGCAAACCAAAAAATGTTACCACTTCTGCAAGCTTCAGTGACTCAGCGCTGAATTGGGATCTTTCATTCTCTGTCAACTTTCATCCTTTTCCAGTTTTTCTTTAGCATCTGTTGTTACCTTGCTCGTTAGGGGAATGAAACATTTACATTTCAGATCAGTGAAAATTAGAGAGTTGCAATTCGAACATTTTCATGTCAAATTGTCTGTGCTTCTGATTTAATCCGTGGCCCAGGGGAAATATATGGAGTCTTTATTGGTCGTCAAATGTGTCGCCTAGACTAAATTCAGTAATGTTTGAAAATCTTGAGGCATGCTACTATAAGTACAACAGATTTGTACTAGCCAATTTAAAAAAATGTTGATCACTAGAGTGGATCAGGGCGTGTTGCATCATGCTCCGAACTTTAGAGCGGATCCAAGGCTTGTGAATTTGGATTCATCTCTCATAATCCTCGGACAAGCAAGTTTTTCTTATTACCAATCACCGTAAAGCATAAGATGCTTGCACTATCATTGCCTTTCCGAAAAATTAGACCCTCTTGAGTACTTACACGAAGAGCTTGTGGACAAGTATCGCGAGCTGCAACAGTATTTCGACCAGCTTTCTGTCCCTGGCCATCCCTTCTGCTCGTTTGGCAAGGGATAACAGCAGCAATCCGGTCTAGGACAGTAATATTTTGGAACTTAGGGGATTCGGGTGCTGGTATGTTGGGAGGGCTTACGAAAGAGTTCCTTGGACGCTGATCTCGATTATCTTTATTGGGGGCTGATGGCTCTTTGCCACTTCCTTAAACTCAACAACGGAATTTCTGATCTTAAAAGTTGCACCTCGTCTGTTTACCGTGGCAAAACAAAGTCTCCACTGAGCGGGGAAAATGACGGCGTTCCGTCTGCAAGAGATTGTCTCGAAACCCATGGCTTTGCTTTGATCATGCTTGTAGAGTGATTCGATCGCTTCCTCACCTCGACGGTCCCAGGCGCAGAGCAGTCACCTGCAGGTAAACAAAGAAGACACAAAGAAAGCCAAACAACAACAACAACAAAAAGATACAACACTGGCGCCGAGTCCAATTCCTCAAGGCTTCACCAAGCCTGGCAATCAGCAACGTTTCCAATCCTGGACATTTAGATCTGCCCATCTTCCATCGCACCTCAAGGTATGAGCCTTCAGGCTCAGATCAGGAGTTTGGCATTTTATACATTTAGAGACACCATCTGCCTATTTTCTGCCTTGCCTCGGGGGAACAGCCCAGCAGGTCAGACAGCATCCAAGGAACAGGAGAATCGAAGTTTCGGGCCCGAAACGTCGACTCTCCTGCTCGGTGGATGCTGCCTGACCTGCTGCGCTTTTCCAGCAACACATTTTCGGCTCTGATCTCCAGCATCTGCAGTCCTCACTTTCTCATGGGAACAGCCAGCAGGCGCAAGTCAGGATTAAATCCTTAACCAAATGTACTACTTTAATGTGGTCATTTCATTTTTTCGTCTTCCTTCAGGGGATCAGCCTGCAGGCTCAGGTCAGGATCATGCCCTTAATCAATTTTAGCAATTTGATTAGCTCTACACAGTATTCACACTTTCTCATGCACCAGTTCAAGTTATTGAAGGCACTAACTTAGATTCACACAAGACCATCTATTGAAGGTGAAAAGACCAGTTGTTCAACAAATTCTCGAGAGGCAGAACTTGATCTTAAACATTTTATTCCACGCTGAATCATAGGTAGAACCTCTATCCTAAGCGTTAATCGTTAGGACTCCGAAGCACAGCAGAAATTCACAGATCTATAAAGGAACCAAAAACCAGGCTGAGACACATGCTGACCATTACTAATTCGCATAGTGATGAATGTTCGAATTCACCTATGTTCTTTTTATCTAACCTTCACATTCCCTTATGTCTGTATTCCGATATTCTCTTATGTTCTGTTGTCTTCGTGTATTCTAATTCGCTTTTGTTCTTGCAGTCACATGCACTTATTCTTATTCAACTATATTTTCTGTTTAACTTATGTTCACATTATACAATGTCCTTAATCATTCCTATTCTTATTTTCTTATTTTTTATATTGTTTGTCTCTTATTTTCCCCTTCATTCTTCCCATGCTTTTATGAGCGTATTTTACCAATCACTTATGTTCTTAACCTTCGCTCTTGAAATATTTTAGAGATGTTCTTGTTCTCCTGTGCTCGTCCGTTTTTGTCTTCGCGTGTACTTATTCTCTTGTGTTTCATTCATATGTTTCTACTGTCTTATGCCCGCTCTAACATCTGTATTTTTCTCTATTCTTGTCTTGTGTAGTTTTTCTCTCGTGTTCTCATTTTAGTGTTCGCAAATGCTATTTTGTTCTTATTTTCTTATTCCCGTATGATCTTATGCTCTGACCTTATTAATCACTTCTGTTTGTAATGCCTTATCTTCCTGTTCTCTTTTGTTCTTTTTCGCCAAGACACTTATTTTCTAAGTCGCTATTGTACGTATTTCATTATGTTCTCATCATGTTATGTTCTTATTCTGTTGTGTTCTTAGTCTCTTATGTTCTTCCTCTTTGATATTCTGTTTTCCATTCTACCCATATGTCCGTATGGTATTATTTTATCAGTCAGTGTTATTCTTATTGCTTTGGTCTTGAATTTGAGTATTCATTTTCTTAATCGCTTGTGCTCTGATGTTCTTGTTCTCCTATGCTCTCATCCTTAACATTTCATTTTTCTGAAATGTTCATATATTCCTGCTATCTTATGTTGGTCTTCAGATATGTTGTTTTTCTCTTTTATTATTTTGAATTTTCATTCACTTACATTCTTACCTGAATATTTACACATGTTCTTATAGTCTTATTCTCTTGTGTTATATTTCACCTATGATATAATTATTTTACCTTCCTATTCGCTTATGTTTTATTTGCATACTTACTTATGTTCTGATTTGATCCTGTACTTATTCTCTTTCTTTATTAACTTACGTTTTTAGTTTGTTGTTTTCTTAATCTCCTATGTTAATGTACTTATTCTTTTTGTTGTCTTGTTATTTTATTCTCATGTGTTGTCATTCTCTTATTCCTCGCTCTCTTCTTCTGTTATTTCCTTGGTGTGTTATTGTCTTCATTTTTAAATTCCTCATTCACTTAGGTTTTTATGCCGTTATTTATTATTGCCTTATGTTGAATTCTCAAGTATTCCTATTCTCGTCAATTCGTTTTTTCCTACGTTAAAATTCCGTATTCTCTTTCTCCAATATTCTTATTCTATAAGAATCTTTTACTTTAATTGTTTTACGCTCATATGCCATAAAACATATTCTTAATTTGCCAGTTTCCAAGTCTTACGTTCTTATGATTATCCGTGTTATTGTCTCTTATGTTCTTACTGCTTGACGTTTCTATGGTTTGCTGACTCATGTTCTTATTCAATTACATTGAATTCTATCTGAATCTGCCGATTTTAGTCTCTTCTGTTCCTCTTTTCCTAATAATAAATAATCTTATTTACTTATTCAATTACATTCTTATTCTGCTGTTCTCTAATTCTGATATTTTTTATTCTCTCATCATCTTGCGTGTTTTTCTTATGATCTTTTTCTTTTATTTTCCCATGTTGCTGCTCTCTTATGTTCTTATTCACATAGATTGATTTCTTTTCCGTTCTTATTATTTTTTCTGATGTATTCCTTTTCTTGTTCGTAAAAGCACTTATGCTTTTGTTTTCTGAAGGTCTTATTCTCGTAACATCGTACATTCTTATACTCTTACATTTTAAACTCTACAGTCCTTTGTATGTCCTCGCATATTTATGTTCCAATTCACTTATTTTCGTGTTATCCATTTAAGTAATTCTCTGGTTCATGTGCTTATTCTCTGATGCTCTTCTGTTTCTGTTCTTCTGTTTAATTATTCCACTGTGTTCCTATACTGTTATGTTCATATTTTTGTACTCAGTCATGTTGTTACTCACTTATATTGTTTCTTTTTCAATTTAAATCTCATGTTTTTTAATTCTATATTCATATTTACATATTCATATGCATATTCATTACAGACTAAGAGGATGCTGTTAGTCTGTAATGCTGAAGGATGAGGAGATATGTTCTCCTGAGTGAATGTTGCCAGAAATGGGACTGGAAACATGAATTCATGGTGAGACAACAAGTGTTCAGTTGTGTAAAGTGAGGCTGGAGAGCGCACGCGAGTGTCGAGTGTATGTGATACGAGTACTGGACAAACTCTCACATAAAGGAATACAGTTTGTCCTTGCAAACGATGCAACTCATTCACCGGTAGGCGTGCTGCCTAATCTAGTTGAAAAACCAGTGGATGCATAGGAAATGGTAGGTCTGGAGTATGTTTATCCAGAATTCTTTTCAGATTGCGTGGTCAGACAGTCACAGTCGGACACGCTGAAGTGAGAGGAAATCAAAAGGCACAAATAAGGAAGCTGACCAGCTTCTGATCTGGTAAGTGGTACAGAGAATGAAGAAATAAGTAAAATGCAAATATCTTTAGCTCTGCTAATCTGATTGAATTACAGCAGAAAGATTAGGAGTTTTAACCAGTTTTATTAAAAAGGTATACACAGTGAAGGAGATTGAATGCATTAATGTGTGTTATTACATAGCAAATGATGTCTTAATGAGGAAATAGAAACCATCATATATTCAAGCAGATGAGAAATGGGCAGATATTCATCAAATAGTTTTGCCATTACGTATAGAAAGGATGTGCAGCGAGTGGCGCATGAGCTACCACTTGGAGGTCAATAAGGGGTGTGGAAAGCACTGGTTCAAATGCAAAGACATTTTTACTGGCCTGGACGACGCAAGGATGTCGTTGAAATTTGCCAGACGTGTCATACATGTCAGCTAATCGGAAAACCACAGACAGAATAAAACCTGCACCATTAATACTTATTAGAACATTTGAGGAACATTTCACAAGAGTATTTTTGATTGCCTAGGGTCCAAACCTCGAACAAATGTTGAGGACATAAATTTGTTAACAATAATGGATGTTCCTTCTAGATTTACAGAGGTAACATCACAACAAAAAGGGGTGTAGAATAATTACTTTTTTCAACTAGATCTAATCTAACAGAAGTGATCCAGTTGCGTCAAGTATAATACCTGACGTCCAAACTATTCAAGGACTTTGTGGATAAAGCAATCAACATCTTTGCATACCAGCCAATGTCGATGCGAGCGCGACAGAGATGGCATGAAACACTGCAGACCGTGTGAACCGGTTATGGTCAGGATTATACAGATGATTGGGAGTACGAGAGATCAGTTTGTACATTTTGCGATCAGAGATGCACCGAATGAATGGAATAAATTTATTTCATTTTCATTAGCTTTTGGACATCAAGTTAGAAGGCGATTAAAATTGATTGAGGAGAACGTAATTAGTCAGAATTCAGAGACTTCCCATTTGGAATACGTCAAATTTTAGAGGACGACTAAATAGAGCTGGAGAGCTGGCTGGACTATATTTAAAAGTATTACAGCACATAATGAAACAAGAAGCGATTATGAAATCACAAATTCGCAATTTTGCAACTCAGGTTAAGATATTGGTGGTAATTTCACTGATAGGTGAACCTTAAAAACATTGACGTTGTCAAACATCGAAGAAATTAAGTGAGGTGAACTACTTGATAAAGACTCCAGAATGGAATAAATCTCACAGAGTGTGTTCTGTAATTATGCTCAGAAAGTATTTTGATAGGGAAGGAAAGCAAGAAGAGAAGGTGTTAATGGCGACAGTACTGAAGGAAAAAGCAAGTTCAGAGGATATTGAAGTGGGCATTCCTCACATCAAATTGAACAGTAAGGAAGTTGTCAAAAATTGGGATAAAATATTGAGTTAACTTCCACAGGAAGATCGAAATTACCTAAAAGAGATATCACTATCAGCATAGGAGATATGGAGAAAGAAACAGGAAGTACTAACCCAATTTTTCACGTTGTAGATATAGGAGATGCTTTTTCCGATTAAGCAGCAACCTTATTGGCATAATCCTCTAAAGTTCGCACAGGTTCAGAAGGAGATAGAACTCCAAGATGTCACAATCGAAGTGAGTTTCAGTGTCTGCACCCCATTTATAGTCATGGTTCCAAAGCTAGATATTACCCAATGGTCATGCATTGGCTATCACAATGTTAACGAAGTTTCAAAGACTGATGCATATCGAATTCCATGGTTGGTGTACTGCATCGAACAAAAATTGACAAACAACATATATTTCTAAGTTGGACTTGCTCAGAGGATACCACTGTCAGAAAGATCAAATGCAATTCCGACATTCGCAGCGCCAAATGAACTATACCAGTTCAAAGTCATGCCATCTGGTATGTAAAACGCTCCTGACACATTTGAGAAACTGACGAATAAGGTGATTGACGGATTATCCAACTGTCTGGTGTGAGAAACAAACTCGTTAAAATTTAGACGAGACCACCAAAGCTGGAAACAAGACAGTTTATTACGAACTTGCAGGTAAGGGTTTCAATTGCATAAGAAAATAAAAGCAAATTAGAACTTAGGTTAGTGTACAGTTATACCGTTTGAGCTGAGTGAGGTCATCTCTCCAGAATCCTAAATACGCAATCTCTCATACTATTCTGCCACTACCCAACTATGCACCACGCCCATTGCCCCTTTCCTTCCAAGTTGGCAATTTCCTCCTTGCACGTGCTGTCATAAGGCTAAACTCTCATCTCGATGTTCCCCTTTGTAACTTCTTTCATTATCCATAGGTACATTCCGTTCTAGTACATACACCTTAACAATGTATCTTTTTCATTCTTCGCTTATATGTTTCAGAAATCTTAGCTTTTTGCTGAAACTGTTGATTTAAATATTACGGTAAAAGCCTTTATAATCTTTAATAAATCTACATTAAAGTTAGTGCATAATTATCTATAATTATGCACTGAAATGTAGAGATACACTTCCCGAAATACCAGCAGGGTTAATAGTCCTCTTGCTGTACCCCTTTTCTGTAAGTTTTTGCTCTATCTGCAAAAACAACAGTGTTCCACGTTTCTTTTCTTAATCATTTGTTTTGATTTTTTTTTTGCAATCTTATTTTCTGCTCTTTTTAACCCTCTGGTGTAGAGGTTCACAATTGAGTTACTTTCTCTTTCTTGCGCTTGTGCTATTATTGTCATGACAATTATTGGTTGTTGCTCGTCCTGCCTTTCGAATTCTCACCGTCCCACATCAGATTTCACAGAACAGTGAAAAAAAATAACAAAGATAAATAAAATAATTGAAATAAAATTATCTGAAGTTGTTTGAATTTAACAACTTCAGACAATTTTACTTCATTATTTTATTCATCTCTTTTATCATTTCACCTGCAATATCATAGAGCCATTAGATATGGACAGCACTGAAAACACAATCTTCGGTCTGGCTCGTCCATTCCGAGTAGATATCCTCAACTGATCCAGCCACGATTGCATGCACTTGACCCATGTCTCTCTAAACCCTTCCTATTCAAATACACATCCAAATTCCTTAAAAGTGTTGGAATTGTACCAGCCATCACCAGCTCGTCTGGCAACTTATTGCAGACACTCACCACCCTTTGCGTGACGCCGTTGCTCCTCACTGCCTGTCGACTTCTCACCCTCCCACACCAGATTTATACCCTCTCGTGCTGCACTGCCCCACCTGAGCGAAACGAACTTATCTATTTACCTGAAAAACGCCCCTCATGATTGAAAAACCTTCATAAGGTCAGCTCCCAGCCTCTGACGCGCCAGGCAAAATAGTGAGAGAGTGTTCAGCCTGTAAGCGTTTGCACCTTTTCCATTTTCAAATGTAGGATGTAGCATGCTGTCTGAAGCAGTCATCTTAGCAGCTGATCTGTCGCTGACAAACGCTGCAGGAAGGCGTGATAACCTGCTAAATATGCTGTCAAACGAAGATTGCAAAAGCAACATGAGTCATTGAGCAAAACGTGCAATTAGTTCTGCGCTGTTGCTCACTCTAAAGCAACTGCGTCCTTCGGGAGCAGAAAGAATCCCACAGTTGGGTTACAATGACAAGCTGCAGCTGAGCTGGTGGCATTGCGACTGAAATTGCATGCGTCCGAACATTGTGCTTAATTTTGCATATCAGAGCAAATGGTTAGCTCGAGTGTGCGCGTTCGGAAAAGTCAATGTTTTTTTGTAAAAAAAACTTTGCAACGGAAGGAAATACTTCAGACGATCGTGCGATCGATTGCAAATCAGAAAACGAATAGCCACCGTGGTTGTGAGCGCAGGCAATATAAGCCTTTGGTTTGACGAAAGCTCTGCGTAGTTCGGTTAGCTCAGCTGGTTAGACCGTGGTGCTAATGGGTTCAATCCCCACACTGACCATGTGCAGCACTCGGTTCATCAGCTGTGCTTGTGTCAAGGTTTGTCACGGCTTTTGCTTAAACCGTCTGCAAGAACTTGTCACATGATCGATTCAGATGTGTATTCATTTGAAAGCCGACCATCGCTATCATGGAACATCAACTCGTTGGTCCTATGCCGGATCTCAGCTGCGTTGCTGTATTTCCAAACAATGTGTCCCACGAAACCACAAAATCACCAAGCAGAAAGCCTCACCGGTGCAATAAAACATTTGACAGGGATAGACGCACAACTCGATCACCGTACCCATGATGACTGGTGGATGTTGTCTGCAGCAAATCAATCAGTCTCAATTGTTTTCACAAAGAAATGCAAAACATGAAATATATAAAGTATTAAGTCGACCTGGCACAGTCTCGGAGGAGAACCAGAATTCAGGCTTCAATTCACTTCAAAGATTCGTTCAACTCATTTTCCTGGATCTCTGTTACTACATTTCCCGCGACTTCCAGAGGGAATTCATTCGCTTGCTCACCTCTCATGCATCGACACTGGAGTCATCATATCCCCAGCGATATCACAGAGTCATTAATAAAAGCAAATTACTGCAGATGCTGGAATTCGAAACCAAAAGAGAAAATGCTGGAAAATCTCAGCAGGTCTGGCACCATCTGCAAGGAGAGAAAAGAGTTGACGTTTCGAGTCTAACTGTACTTGTGGTTCTGTTCGCCGAGCTGGAAGTTTTTTCTGCAAACGTTTCGTTCCCTGGCGAGGGAACATCATCAGTGCTGTTGGAGACTCGTGTGAAGCGCTGCTTTGATGTTTCTTCCGGTATTTATATTGGTTTGTTCTTGCCGCTTCCGGGTGTCAGTTTCAGCTGCAGTGATTTGTATGTGGGGTCCAGGTCGATGTGTCTGTTGATGGATGTTCTTGCCGCTTCCGGGTGTCAGTTTCAGCTGTAGTGGTTTGTATATGGTGTCCAGGTCAATGTGTCTTTTGATGGAGTTTGGGGATGAATGCCATGCTTCTAGGAATTCTCTGGCTGTTCTCTGTCTGGCTTGTCCTATGATAGTGGTGTTTTCCCAGTCAAATTCATGTTGCTGGTTGTCTGAGTGTATGGCTACTAGAGATAGCTGGTCGTGTCGTTTTGTGGCTAGCTGATGTTCATGGATGCGGGTTGTTAGCTGTCTTCCTGTTTGTCCTATATAGTGTTTTGTGCAGTCCTTGCATGGTATTTTGTAAACTACGTTAGTTTGGCTCATGCTGGGTATTGGGTCCTTTGTTCTAGTGAGTTGTTGTCTGAGCGTGGATGTTGGCTTGTGTGCTGTTATGAGTCCTAAGGGTCGCAGTAGTCTGGCTGTCAGTTCTGAGACGCTCCTGATGTCTGGTAGAGTGGCTAGTCCTCTTGGTTGTGGCATGTCCTCGTTCCTCGGTCTATCTCTTAGGCATCTGGTGATAAAGTTGCGTGGGTATCCGTTTTTGGCGAATACCTTGTATAGATGTTCCTCTTCCTCTTTTCGCAGTTCTGGTGTACTGCAGTGTGTTGTGGCCCTTTTGAATAGTGTCCTGATGCAGCTTCGTTTGTGTGTGTTGGGGTGGTTACTTTTATGGTTTAAGACTTGGTCTGTGTGTGTTGGTTTCCTGTGTACCCTTGTGGTGAATTCTCCGTTGGGTGTTCTCTCTACTAACACGTCTAGGAATGGGAGTTGGCTATCCTTTTCCTCTTCTCGTGTGAATCGGATTCCTGTGAGTGTGGCGTTGATGATTCGGTGTGTTTTTTCTATATCTGTGTTTTTGATGATTACAAAGGTGTCATCAACATATCTGATCCAGAGTTTGGGTTGGATTTGTGGTATGGCTGTATGTTCTAACCTTTGCATAACTGCCTCTGCTATGAGTCCCGAGATTGGTGATCCCATGGGTGTTCCGTTGATTTGTTCGTATATCTGATTGTTAAATGTAAAGTGTGTGGTTAGGCACAGGTCCAGTAGTTTAAGTATGCCGTCCTTGTTGATAGGTTCGGCCTCCTGTGTTCTGTTATGTATGTCCAGTAGGTTGGCTATTGTTTCTCTGGCTAGGGTATTGTCAATTGAAGTGAACAGTGCCGTCACGTCGAATGATAGCATGATTTCTTCTTTGTCTATGTGTGTATTCCTGATGACGTCCAAGAAGTCCTGTGTTGATTGTATGGAGTGTTTGGATCCGCTGACCAGGTGTTTCAGTTTTTGTTGTAGTTCTTTTGCCAGTTTGTATGCTGGTATCCCTGGTAGTGATACTATGGGTCTGAGTGGGATGTCTGGTTTGTGTACTTTGAGTAGTCCATAGAATCTGGGGGTGTTGTTGCTTTCAGGTTTCATTCTTTGCTGGTCCGCTTTGGTTATCTGTCCTTTTTTTGTAGATTCCTTAGTGTGTTGTTTTTTCTATTGGTGAGTTGTGGTGTGGGGTCGGAATCCTTCATTTGGTAGGTGTTGGTGTCTGCGAGTAGTTGTTGTGCTTTACTGATGTAGTCTGATTTGTCTAGGATGACCGTCATTCTGCCTTTATCTGCCGGTAGTATGATTATGTTTTTGTCATTTTTCAGTGCTTTCAGTGCTTCCATCTCCTTGGTGTTGAGGTTATGTGTTTGTCGTTTTCTTATCATCATGGGTACTACCGTTTGTCTCACTGTTTGTTGTGTCTCTTCTGTCAGTCCATTGTTCCTGAGTGTGCTTTCTAGTGCTGCTAGGAGGTCTGCTGTGTTGGCATCCCTGTGGTTGTATTTGAGTCCCTTGGCCAGTATAGTTCTTTCCATGTCTGTGAGCTGTCTGTGGGAGAGGTTTTTAACCCAGTTGTGTGTTGTAGTGTCCTCCTTTTTGTGTGTTAGTTTGTCCATTTTTTCTCTTAGTGCTGTTTTTTTGTGGAGTGTTGTCCTGTTCTGTCCTATAGTGATAGCCTGTTCTATGTTCCGGGTCCATTCCTGATTAGTGGTTTTTGAAATTAACGACTTTTGGCGCGCAATTTCTTAGATTTTAAGATTTTAAGTCTAACTGTCCCTTTGGTAAAGATTTTGAAAATAGGGGAGATTTACAGAATTATTAACAACAGGCTCAGAGAAGGTGAGTCAAAGCTCCAGATGCAAAGGTGATAATGACAGTGCACGGAGAGATTAAAGGGAGATTAGGAGCCGCGAATGACCAAGGCTGAAGCCAGTGTTACGTGACAAAATATGTGGGGGATGTGTGAAACAGAGACAAAATGGAAAACAGGGGAGAAGCGTAGCAAAGCGGCAAGAGGAGAGGAAAAATGTATTGACAGAGTGGGAAGCGACAGAAAGAGAGAAAATCAAGAAATAAGAGGTCCACACCAGTGAGAAAAACGCAAATAAAAAGGTAAGTAAAATAATTGAAATAAAATTATCTGAAGTTGTTTGAATTTAACAACTTCAGACAATTTTACTTCATTATTTTATTCATCTCTTTTATCATTTCACCTGCAATATCATAGAGCCATTAGATATGGACAGCACTGAAAACACAATCTTCGGTCTGGCTCGTCCATTCCGAGCAGATATCCTCAACTGATCCAGCCACGATTGCATGCACTTGACCCATGTCTCTCTAAACCCTTCCTATTCAAATACACATCCAAATTTCTTAAAAGTGTTGGAATTGTACCTGCCATCACCAGCTCGTCTGGCAACTTATTGCAGACACTCACCACCCTTTGCGTGACGCCGTTGCTCCTCACTGCCTGTCGAATTCTCACCCTCCCACACCAGATTTATACCCTGCCGTGCTGCACTGCCCCACCTGAGCGAAACGAACTTATCTATTTACCCGAAAAATGCCCCTCATGATTGAAAATACTTCATAAGGTCAGCTCCCAGCCTCTGATGCGCCAGGCAAAATAGTGAGAGAGTGTTCAGCCTGTCAGCGTTTGCACCTTTTCCATTTTCAAATGTAGGATGTAGCATGCTGTCTGAAGCAGTCATCTTAGCAGCTGATCTGTCGCTGACAAACGCTGCAGGAAGGCGTGATAACCTGCTAAATATGCTGTCAAACGAAGATTGCAAAAGCAACATGAGTCATTGAGCAAAACGTGCAATTGAGTTCTGCGCTGTTGCTGACTCTAAAACAACTGCGTCCTTCGGGAGCAGAAAGAATCCCACAGTTGGGTTACAATTCCAATGCATTTGGCATAAGGTTCGCAGCAGTTTATCAGCAGCACATAACCCTGACTCCAAAGGTCTGTGAGTTTCCAGAAGCACAGTGAGCGATCGTTGAAGGTACGTTTCAACCAGATGATATTTGTCAACATGAAAAGCTGCAGCTGAGCTGGTGGCATTGCGATTGAAATTGCATGCTTCCGAACATTGTGCTTAATTTTGCATATCAGAGCAAATGGTTAGCTCGAGTGTGCGCGTTCGGAAAAGTCAATGTTTTTTTGTAAAAAAAACTTTGCAACGGAAGGAAATACTTCAGACGATCGTGCGATCGATTGCAAATCAGAAAACGAATAGCCACCGTGGTTGTGAGCGCAGGCAATATAAGCCTTTGGTTTGACGAAAGCTCTGCGTAGTTCTGTTAGCTCAGCTGGTTAGACCGTGGTGCTAATGACGCCGCAGTCGTGGGTTCAATCCCCACAATGACCATGTGCAGCACTCCGTTTATCCGCTGTGCTTGTGTCAAGGTTTGTCACGGCTTTTGCTTAAACCGTCTGCAAGAACTTGTCACATGATCGATTCAGATGTGTATTCATTTGAAAGCCGACCATCGCTATCATGGAACATCAACTCGTTGGTCCTATGCCGGATCTCAGCTGCGTTGCTGTATTTCCAAACAATGTGTCCCACGAAACCACAAAACCACCAAGCAGAAAGCCTCACCAGCGCAATAAAACATTTGACAGGGATAGACGCACAACTCGATCACCGTACCCATGATGACTGGTGGATGTTGTCTGCAGCAAATCAATCAGTCTCAATTGTTTTCACAAAGAAATGCAAAACATGAAATATATAAAGTATTAAGTCGACCTGGCACAGTCTCGGAGGAGAACCAGAATTCAGGCTTCAATTCACTTCAAAGATTCGTTCAACTCATTTTCCTGGATCTCTGTTACTACATTTCCCGCGACTTCCAGAGAGAATTCATTCGCTTGCTCACCTCTCATGCATCGACACTGGAGTCATCATATCCCCAGCAATATCACAGAGTCATTAATAAAAGCAAATTACTGCAGATGCTGGAATTCGAAACCAAAAGAGAAAATGCTGGAAAATCTCAGCAGGTCTGGCACCATCTGCAAGGAGAGAAAAGAGTTGACGTTTCGAGTCTAACTGACACTTTGGTAAAGATTTTGGAAAAAGGGGAGATTTATAGAGCTATTAAAACTATGCTGAGAGAAGGTGAGTCAAGGCTCCAGATGCAAAGGTGATAATGACAGTGCACGGAGAGGTTAAAGGGAGATTAGGAGCCGCGAATGACCAAGGCTGAAGCCAGTGTTACGTGTCAAAATATGTGGGGGATGTGTGAAACAGAGACAAAATGGAAAACAGGGGAGAAACGGAGCAAAGCGGGAAGAGGAGAGGAAAATCATTCGCTTGCTCACCTCTCATGTTTGTTTCTTTAGATTTAGTTTTAAAGCTTACTTTTTAGAGGGATGGCAGTGAAGGCAGTGCAATGTTCCTCTTGCAACATGTATGAGGTGAGAGAAGCCATTAGCATCCCTGCTGATTACACTTGCAAGAAGTGCATCCATCTCCAGCTCCTCCAAGACCGTGTTAGGGAACTGGAGCTGGAGTTGGATGAACTGCGGATCATTCGGGAGGCAGAGGTGGTCATAGATCAGAGCTTTAGGAAAGTAGTTACACCGAAAGTTATAGACAGGTGGGTGACAGTGAGGGAATGTGGGAGGAACCAGCCAGTGCAGGGACCCCCTGCGGCCATTCCCCTCAAGAACAAGTATACCGTTTTGGATACTTGTGTGGGGGATGACTTACCTGGGGTAAGCAACGAGGTTCAGGCCTCTGGCACGGAGCCTGGCCCCGTTGCTCAGAAGGGAAGGGTGGAGAAAGTTAGAGTGATAGTTCTTGGGGACTCAATAGTGAGGGGTACAGATAGGCGGTTTTGTGCGGGCAAGGGGTCGTGATGTCTCTGATCGTGTTTTCCGGGTCCTTAAGGGGGAGGGGGTGCAGTCCCAGATCGTGGTCCACGTTGGCACCAACGACATAGGTGGGAAGTGGGGTGACGATGTCAGACAGGCTTTCAGGGAGCTAGGTTGGAAGCTCAGAGCTAGAACAAACAGAGATGTTGTCTCTGGTTTGTTACCCGTGCCACGTGATAGAGAGTCGAGGAATAGGGAGAGAGAGCAGTTAAATGCCTGGCTACAGGCATGGTGCAGGAGGGAGGAATTCCGGTTTCTGGACAACTGGGGTTCTTTCTCGGGAAGGTGGGAACTCTATAAACAGGATGGTCTACACCTGAACCTGAGGGGCACCAGTATCCTTGGGGGTGGTTTGCTAGTGCTCTTTGGGAGGGTTTAAACTAACTCTGCAGGGGCATGGGAACCTGGACTGTAGCTTCAGGGTACAGGACCTTGAGTGTAGGGAGGTTAGGAACAAGGCATCGATTTCGAAGGAGGGTGCCTGTAAACAGAAAGGTGGCTTGAAGTGTGTATACTTCAATGCCAGAAGTATAAGAAATAAGGTAGGTGAACTTGCAGCGTGGGTTTGTACCTGGGACTTCGATGTTGTGACCATTACAGAGACGTGGGTAGAACAGGGACAGGAATGGCTGTTGCAGGTTCCAGGGTTTAAATGTTTTAGTAGGGTCAGACATGGGGGTAAAAGAGGGGGAGGTGTGGCATTGCTTGTCAAGGATAGCATTACAGCGGTGGAAAGGACGATGGAGGAAGATTTGCCATATGAGGTAGTTTGGGCTGAGGTTAGAAATAGGAAAGGTGAGGTCTCCCTGTTAGGTGTTTTCTACAGTCCTCCCAATAGTCCGAGAGAAGTAGATGATAGTATTGCGAGGATGATTCAGGAGAAGAGTGAAAGTAGCAGGTTGGTTGTTATGGGGAACTTCAACTTCCCAGATATTGACTGGGAAAGCTGTAGCTTGAGTTCGTTAGATGGGTTGGTGTTTGTCCAATGTGTGCAGGAGGGTTTCCTGACACAATATGTAGACAGGCCAACAAGAGGTGAGGCCATGCTGGATTTGGTTCTAGGTAATGAACCAGGCCAGGTGTTAGACTTGGAGGTAGGTGAGCACTTCGGGGACAGTGACCACAACTCGGTGACTTTTACTTTAGTGATGGAGAGGGATAAGTGTGCACTGCAGGGCAAGAGCTATAGCTGGGGGCAGGGAAATTATGATGCTGTGAGGCATGACTGAGGATGCGTGGATTGGAAAAACAGGCTTCAGGAGAAGAACACTAATGATATGTGGAGATTGTTCAAGGAACACATATTGAGTGTCCTTGATAAGTATGTGCCAGTCACGCAGGGAGTAAAGGGTCTTGTGAGGGATCCGTGGTTTAAGAGGGAATTGGAATCCCTTGTGAAAGGGAAGAGGGTGGCCTATGTAAGGATGAGGCGTGCCAGGAAGGATCTGAAGAGAGAGCTAAGAGCAGCGAGAAGGGGACATGAAAAGTCCTTAGTTGGTAGGATGAGGGAAAACACAAAGGCTTTCTATAGGTATGTCAGGAATAAAAGGATGACTAGGGTAGGTATCGGTCCAGTCAAGGATAGTAGTGGGAAGTTGTGCGTGGAGGCGGAGGAGATTGGTGAGACACTAAATCAATACTTTTCGTCAGTATTCACTCAGGAACGGGACTCTGTTGCTGGTGTGAATATTGAGTGATTAGAATGGATGGCCTTGAAGTATGTAGGGAGGAGGTTTTGGGAATACTGGAAAGGATGAAAATAGATAAGTCTCCTGGGCCTGATGGCGTTTACCCTAGGATCCTCTGGGAAGCTAGGGAGGAGATAGCAGAGCCATTGTCCTTGAGTTTTATGGAGTCATTGTCAACGGGAATATTACCAGAAGACTGGAGGATAGCGAATGTGGTCCCCTTATTCAAGAAGGGGAGTAGGATCAGCCCGAGTAACTATAGGCCAGTGAGTCTCACTTCTGTTGTGGGCAAAGTCTTAGAGAGAATTGTAAGGGGTAAGATTTATGAACATCTGGATAGGAATAATGTGATCAAGGATAGTCAGCATGGTTTTGTGAAGGGCAGGTCGTGCCTCACAAACCTTATTGAGTTCTTTGAGAAGGTGACTAAGGAGGTGAATGAGGGTAAAGCAGTAGATGTGGTGTATATGGATTTTAGCAAGGCGTTTGATAAGGTACCCCATGGTAGGCTAATGCAAAAACAACGGAGGTATGGCATTGAGGGTGCATTAGAGGTTTGGATTAGGAATTGGTTGGCTGGAAGGAGACAGAGGGTAGTAGTTGATGGACTAGGTTCATCTTGGAGTGCAGTTACTAGCGGTGTACCGCAGGGATCTGTTTTGGGACCGTTGCTGTTTGTCATTTTTATAAATGATCTAGAGGAGGGGCTTGAAAGCTGGGTGAGCAAGTTTGCGGATGACACAAAGGTCGGTGGAGTTGTGGACAGTGAAGAAGGATGTGGCAGGTTACAGCGGGATATAGATAGGTTGCAGAGCTGGGCAGAAAGGTGGCAGATGGAATTCAATGTAGTTAAGTGTGAAGTCATTCACTTTGGTAGGAGTAACAAGAAGATGGATTACTGGGCTAATGGTAGGCTACTTGGTAGTGTGGATGAGCAGAGGGATCTTGGTGTCCATGTACACAGATCTCTGAAAGTTGCCACCAAGGCAAATAGTGCTGTGAGGAAGGCATATGGTGTACTGGGCTTTATTGGTAGAGGAATTGAGTTCCGGAGTCCTGAGGTCATGTTGCTGATGTATAAGACTCTGGTGCGGCCTCATCTGGAGTATTGTGTGCAGTTTTGGTTGCCATACTATAGGAAGGATGTGGAGGCATTGGAACGAGTGCAGAGGAGGTTTACCAGGATGTTGCCTGGCATGGTAGGAAGATCGTATGAGGAAAGGCTGAGGCACTTGGGCCTGTTCTCATTGGAGAAAAGAAGGTTTAGGGGAGATTTGATAGAGGTGTATAAGATGATTAGGGGTTTAGATAGGGTAGACACTGAGAACCTTTTACCGCTAATGGAGTCAGCTGTTACTAGGGGACACAGCTTTAAATTAAGGGGTGGTAGGTATAGGACAGATGTTAGGGGTAGATTCTTTACTCAGCGGGTTGTGAGTTAATGGAATGCCCTGCCAGTAGCAGTGGTGAACTCTCCCTCTTTATGGTCATTTAAGCAGGCATTGGATAGGCATATGGAAGTTATTGGGCTAGTGTAGGTTTGGTAGGATTTGGTCGGCGCAACATCGAGGGCCGAAGGACCTGTGCTGCGCTATATTTTTCTATGTTCTATGTTCTATGTAAAAATGTATTGACAGAGTGGGAAGCGACAGAAAGGCAGACAATCAAGAAATAAGAGGTACACAACAGTGAGAAAAACGCAAATAAAAAAGGTAAGTAAAATAATTGAAATAAAAGTATCTGAAGTTGTTTGAATTTAACAACTTCAGACAATTTTACTTCATTATTTTATTCATCTCTTTTATCATTTCACCTGCAATATCATAGAGCCATTAGATATGGACAGCACTGAAAACACAATCTTCGGTCTAGCTCATTCATTCCGAACAGATATCCTCAACTGATCCAGCCACGATTGCATGCACTTGACCCATGTCTCTCTAAACCCTTCCTATTCAAATACACATCCAAATTCCTTAAAAGTATTGGAATTGTACCAGCCATCACCAGCTCGTCCGGCAACTTATTGCAGACACTCACCACCCTTTGCGTGACGCCGTTGCTCCTCACTGCCTGTCGAATTCTCACCCTCCCACACCAGATTTATACCCTGCCGTGCTGCACTGCCCCACCTGAGCGAAACGAACTTATCTATTTACCCGAAAAATGCCCCTCATGATTGAAAAACCTTCATAAGGTCACCTCCCAGCCTCTGACGCGCCAGGCAAAATAGTGAGAGAGTGTTCAGCCTGTAAGCGTTTGCACCTTTTCCATTTTCAAATGTAGGATTTAGCATGCTGTCTGAAGCAGTCATCTTAACAGCTGATCTGTCGCTGACAAACGCTGCAGGAAGGCGTGATAACCTGCTAAATATGCTGTCAAACGAAGATTGCAAAAGCAACATGAGTCATTGAGCAAAACGTGCAATTGAGTTCTGCGCTGTTGCTGACTCTAAAGCAACTGCGTCCTTCGGGAGCAGAAAGAATCCCACAGTTGGGTTACAATTCCAATGCATTTGGCATAAGGTTCGCAGCAGTTTATCAGCAGCACATAACCCTGACTCCAAAGGTCTGTGAGTTTCCAGAAGCACAGTGAGCGATCGTTAAAGGTACGTTACAATAGCCGCCGTGGTTATGAGCGTCGGCAATATAGGAATATGCTTTGAAGCAGAGCGTTCGTTGGTAGGTTACCTCAGCTGGTTTGAGCGTGGTGTTAATAACGCCAAGGTCGTGGTTTCATTCCGCACTCTGACCATATGCAGCGCTCGTCTCGTCAGCTTGCTGTGTCAAGGTTTGTCGTGGCGTTTGCTTTCACCGTCTGCAAGAACTTGTCACATGATCGATTCAGATGCGTATTCATTCGAACGCCGGCCATCGCTGTCCTGGAACATCAACTCGTCGGTCCCATGCCGGATCTCAGCTGCGTTGCTGTATTTCCAACAAATTGTCCCACAAAATCACCAAGCTGTAAGCCTCACCAGCGCAATAAAACATTTGACAAGGATAGATGCACAACTCGATCACCGTACCCATGATGACTGGTGGATGTTGTCTGCAGCAAATCAATCAGTCTCAATTGTTTTCACAAAAAAATGCAAAGGGACTATCGTGACATGAAGCCTGAGGAAGTATGTGAGGTCTTCAATGAATACTTCCCATCTGTATTCACACAGGAGCAAGGCATCGTAGCTCGGGATTTCAGGTGGGATGGTGATTTTCTCAAACATATTACGATCAATAAGGAAGAGGTATTTTATGTTTTCACAGGCTTAAATGTGGAGAAATCCCCAGTGCCCAATTGAATGTATCCCACGCTGCTATGGGAGGTAAGGGAAGAGATTGCTCGGACCCTGGTGGATATATTTAATACTTTGCTGGCCACTGATAAAGTGTGGAATGACTGGAGGATAGCTAATGTGGTTCCTTTGTTCAAGAAGGGCAGCAGGGATTGGCCAGCTAATTAAAGATCAGACAGTCTGACAGCAGGGGGAGAGAAATTGTTGGGAACAATTCTGAGGAACAGAATGAATCAAAAATTGGAAAGGCAGAGATCGATTTGGGATACTCATCATACATTTAGTAGAGTAAGATCCTTTCCCAAATTCAGCTGAGATTTATATTTGAAATTATGATTGAGGATTTTGATGAGGGCTGTGCAGACAATGTGGGTTACATGGAGTTCATTACATCGTTTCACAAGATCCCATATAGAAGGCTGGTCAAACAGACCAATAGGATCCAAGGCAATTTGGCAAACAGGATCCACAACTGGTGGAGGGCTGTTTTTACAATTGAAATTCTTTCACTAACGAGTGTACCACAGGGATCTGTACGGGAGCCATTGCTGTTTATTATATACATTAATAACTCTGATTGAAAGCAGAAGGTATCATTAGTAGGTTTGCAGATGACATGAAAGCTGAGGGTGTTGTCCATAGTGAGGTGGATGGTGCCAGGCTGCAGTCTGAAGGTAGAGGCTGGGACAGAATTTCAAGCCAGGAACTTAAGTAGAAACATCAGGAAAGAGAACACAGCAGACATTGAGGGAAAACTGATTGATTAAAGTGCATTTATTTGAAAATAAAAGGCCTAACAATTAAGGCAAATGAAGTCGGCGCAGGGATGAGAACATGGGACTGGAATACCACAGTTATGGCAGAAACACAGCTGAGAGTGAGACAGGACTGGGAGCTCAATGTTCGAGGGTACAGATTCCATAGGGAGGATAAAACAGGAGGTGAGAGAGGAGGGGGTGGAGTTTTTGATCAGTGAAATATCACTGCAGCACTTAGAGAGGATATTCCTGGGGAATGCCCATTGAAACGATAATAGTACAATTGAAAAATGGGAATGGGCCATCAGTTTGATATGACTACTACAGGCCCCCAACAGTCAGTGAGATTTTGAGCAGTAAATATGTCGGGAGATCTCAGATATCTGTAAGAATGATAGGGTTGGAATGATCAGGGATTGTAACGTTCCAAAACTAGTCTGGGTCTGCCAGAGTGCTCTGAGCTTGAATGGATGGAATTTGTTAGGCATGTACAAGAAAAATGACTCAGTCAGAATGTAAATGTTTGGACTGCAGGAAAGGGTAAAACCTGACCTCCCCTTGGGGATCAAGGTAGGGAAATGGACTGAGGCATTAGTGGGGCAATACTTTGGCAAAGTGAGCACAATTGTATTAGTTTGAAAATAGCGATGGAAAAGCACAAGCCTGGTCCACAAGTTAAAGAGCTGAAAATTTGTTGCTGGAAAAGCGCAGCACGTCAGGCAGCATCCAAGGAGCAGGAGAATCGACGTTTGGGCATGAGCCCTTCTTCAGGATTTCTCCACAGGTTAAAGATCAAAATTCATCTTGCCGCAATCTAGAAGATATTAGTGAAGAGCTTTTGGTAATTGATTGTGGAGGCTATTTGCAGGTAAAGGGACGCCAGGCAGGTGGGAAGCTTTCAAAAGAGCGATAAAATGAGAGTTCAGGGACACCATATTTCTGTTAGTGTGAAGGACAATGCTGGATTTTCCTCAGCCTGATCTGCCAATGCTTTTTGTGGTCCCCTTTGTGCCCTCCTGATTTCCCTCTTAAGTGAATTACTCCACCCGCTATGTTCTTCAATGGATTCCCTTAATCCAGCTGCCTATATGTGACACGTGCCCACTTTTTGTTGACCAGAGCCTCAATATCTTCAGTCATCCGGTGTGTCCTACTTCTGTGGGACAGGAGTTACATGCATTTGCAATGACAAGAGTTGATTACGGATAATCAGCACAGCTTTGGAACGCTGCATAGAATTCTGATCATCCTGATCTGGGAAGCATTTCCTGAAACTGCAAATGGAGCAAAGATTGACAAAACTGTTACTGATACTGGAGGGTTTGACAGAAAAGGAGAGACTGGATAAGCTGGAAAGCAACATGGGGGAGTGAGATAGATTTGGCATATAAAGTTCAGGGGAATGCGAAGAAATTTCTACAGTACACAAGTACAAAAAAGCAATTGGAGAGAAACTAGGGCTCCTCAAAGATCAGCGAAGCCATCCAAGTATCGACCACAGGAGATGGGAGAGAGCATAAATGAGTGCTTCATGTCAGAAAGTACCGTGGACAAACATTAGGAAAAAAAGGGAAAGAAACAGTGATGGCTCGTAAGGAGTTCTCATTACAGACGGGGTAGTGCTGGAGGTCTTAGAACACAAAGGTAGAGAAATCACTCGGTCCTGAACAAGTGTATCCCAGAACATTGTGGCAAAGTTTTAGCAGGGACGCGAGCAGAAATATTTATATCATTGTCCTTCACATTTCCACTGGGCGTAGGTGGCTGAGGGGTGACCGTATAAAGGTTTATAAAACCATGAAGGGTACAGGTAGCCAACGTCTTTACCCCAGGGTAGTGGAGACCATAACTAGATGGGATTGAACAGCAGAAGGATAAAGTGTTAGCAATTCTGGAAAGTGAAAACAAAGGTCCCCTGGGCCAAATGGGATTTATTCTTGGCTTCTCTGGGAGGGCAGTAAGGAGATTGCTGAGCCGTTGGCTTTGATCTTTATGTCGTCATTGCCTTCAGGAATAGTGTCAGAAGGCTGGAGGACAGCAAATGTGGTCCCCTTGACCAAGAATGGGAATAGAGACAACCCTGGTAATTATAGAGCTGTGAGACTTACTTCGATTCTGAGTAATGTGTTGGAAAGGCTTGTAAAAGCTAGCATTTTTAATCATCTGGAGATGAATACGTTGATAAGGGATAGTCATCACGGTTTTGTGAAGGGTAGATCATCCCTCACAAACCTTGTTGACTGTTTTGAGGTGACCAAACTGGTGGATGTGGATAAAGCAGAACTTGGTAGTGCAGATGAGCAGAGAGATCACTGTGTCCATGTACATGGATCGCTGAAAGTTGCCACCCAGTTTAATAGGGTCGTTAAGAAGGCATTCAGCATTTGAGGTTTTATTGGTACAGGGATTGAGTTTCGGAACCATGTGACAATGCTGCAGCTGTACAAAACTCTGGTGTGGCCGCATTTGGAGTGTTGGCTATTGTCCAGGTCACCGCATTAGAAGAAAGATGTTAAAATATTTGGAAAGGGTTCTGAGGAGTTTTACTATGATGTTACCTGCAACGGAGGGAAGGTATTATGAGGAAGGCTGAGGAACTTGAATCTGTATTTGTGTGAGAGAAGAGTTTAAGACCAATTAATTGAGACATATAAGATAATCAGAGGGTGACATGGGTTGGACAGTGAGAGCCTTTTCCCTCGGATGGCGATGCCTAGCACGAGGGCAAATAGCTTTATGCTGAGGTAGTAATTAATATTAATATTAATTAATAGATATCGGACAGATGCTAGAGGTAGATTCTTTACTCAGAATAGTCAGGGCATGGAATACATGGCATGAAACAGTGGTAGACTCGCCAACTTTAAGGGCATTTAAACGGTCATTGGATAGGCATATGAATGAGAATGGAATTGGGAAGGTTAGATGGGCTTCAGATTGACTCCACAGGTTGACACACATTGAGGGCCGAAGGGCCTGTACTGCACTGTCATGTTCTTATGTTGTGTGTTCTGGAGGGCATAATTAGGAGATGGGAGAGGAAAAAACTTAAAAGGCTTTGAAGGAGAAGTTTTCCACAAAGAAGATGGTGCAGGTATGGAATGGGTTTCGGGGGGATGTGGTAGAGAAAAGTACAATAACAATATGCAAAAGACATTTGGGCAGGTACATGGAGAGGAGAAGGTTTGAACGGATATGGGTCAAGTACAGGGAAACGCAACTCGTTCAGGGACTCTGGTCAGCATGGACTAGTTGGATCGAAGGAACCGTTTTCATGCTGCATGACCCTGTCTCCTGTTATTGGAGGAGGAAACCACGAAGATAAGGCACGTTATAGACACTGAAGCAAGTTACAGCGATAGGGATGGTAGTCGGTAATGCAGTACCATCCAAATATGTGGAGGGAGTATAGGGAAAGGATGAGGTTATCGGGACAGAAATTGTTATAGGTGTTACAAATTATTGAAGACACGAGTCACCAAGACATGCCATGCATAGAGTGTTGCAGAGTAGTGAGTCTTAGCACAACAGAACTTACTATAGGGGTGTTGATTGAGCCTGGGGTGTGTCTGTACTGTGCTCCCCTTCCAGCACTGCATCTATGTCATGTTTTGTTAGCCGATGTTTGGAGCTCTCTCTTTGCTCTCTGCTCTGTTCACTGTGAGTTATCTTACCTCACTGCAGGATTTATTGAAGACTCCAAATCTCCCTTCCCTTTGTCTCCCTGGCTGATCAACCATCTTCAATGTGGCGATGGACGAGAAACCCAGCAGCTGGGAAGTCTATTTGAGTCAAGCGCTTCCTAATACCTACAGGAGTCAGAGGAATATACAGTATGGGAAATTAGACTGATCCTGTGAGGGATACACATGGAGAATGTCACTAAGTCCAACAGAGATCTGAAAAACCCTGTCTCCATCCCTGGCCTGTGCTGCTGTGTCTCTCTGGAGTGAAGACTTCAATTGGCTCAGGTTCTGAAGTAGCTGCAAGAGTGAGAGACGCTGACAGAGGCAGCAACTAGAATCTCACAGTGATGGATACCACATGGAGTAAGACTGAGTGATATCACAAGAGGGCAGGAAGATTTCATAACGAAACAATCATGTAGCAAGTACAGGTTTAGGTTCCTGATGCCCTGGTATCAGTGCTCAGAAATGAGCAAACTTTGAGCAGGTGAAGTGATGGCCTCGTGGTATTATTGCGAGAGCATGTATCCAAAAGCGCACCCAATGTTCAGTAGAGGCAAGTTTCAATCTCACCATCAGAAATGGTGGAATTTGCAATCATCATTTTTTTTAAAATTGCAATTAACAATCCATGAATAAGTACGAAATCATTGCTAATGTCCAAAACAATGTTTGTTCATCAAACATACACTAGGAGACATCTGCCATCCTCCCGTGGTCTGTACGACATCCCCACAGCAAAGTGTTTGCCTCTGAAATGGCTGAGTAAGTTACGCAGCTAAAGGGCAGCGTGGGCTGGGCAAGAAAGGCTGGTCAGCCAGAGACACCAACATCCCATACCTGAGTTTAAAAATAAACCATTCGGATGGTCCCACAGGAAGTGTGCTGGGACCAGTGTCCTGGCCAATCACGTTGGTAGGTTTAGGGACAGGACTTCAAACTGACAGAGAGGATGCAGGGACAGGGTTCAGGTGAAAGGAAATTTCCAAATCCAAATAGAAAAGGTGAAGCTTTGGAACAGCACGGGGATGTGGCTGAAGGCAATCAGAAAGCACCAGGATGGGACCAAGTTGAACTAAACTGTACGTCAGTGAATCAATTTGTGACCGGAAATTGTAGGAAACAGTAAATTATGTTATTTTTTGGAATGGACAAAGTCTCTGCCATAAGGTAGGTGGATTTGTGACTCAGAGATAGAAGAGAATTGGGAACACCAGGGTGACGTGGTTACAGGGTGAAAAATAGGTGGACATAAATATTCAATGGTTCACAACCTTGTACAAACTCAGGCAAAGCCGACAACGCTAACAACAATTGATAACAAAGGCATTACAGAAAAAGCATTTGGCATCAGACCATGAAGTAGAGTCAGTCTGAATGTAAATTCTGGCTACTACTTGCCAAGGACACAAGCAGCAGAACAGTTTTAGGCCACTGAAGAACATTTCATTGCTCATCACCGCATTACACAGGACCTCATTGGAATTTTTAATAATGACAATTCAGTGAAAATTCAAAATTCTTATAATCTTCACAATCACACTGGCAAAAGTGATTTTGGAATGGAAGTTCGGAGATTTTTTCAGCGTTTCTTTAAATAACACATTGTGCAACTGACGAGGGATGTAAAAATGTCAGATCGACCGTTGTGTGATGAAACTTAGTGAATGAGTAATGTCACCTGGAGAGATCCTCTGGGAAATTGTGATAAAGTGCATTTTAAAGAAATATAAAATTTTAAAGTGAATCACAGAAAGGAAAAGCTACATCTAAAAACAAAAATTGCCAATTTCATGAGTTTGAGAAGAGAACTGAGCAAGCTAAACAAGCTAAACAGACTGAAACATGTGTGTGCATAAATGAACTGTGGCAAACATTTGAAGGAACTGTGTAAGTCACTCAATAAAAGGACATTCCATTGAAACAGACAAAACTTCAACAAGAAACTCACGCCTGTCTCTCACTCAGCACAAAATGGATCACATCAGATTATGAGACTGAGAAGATCACCAAAAAGTACTTAAAATCCTGAAGTGCGAGAGTGCTTTAGGAGTAAGTGTTAAAGGGGTTGCAAAGGGTTTGTTCGCAGGAGGAGGGTAGTTGGAAGAGGAATCCCTGTGAGGGTATAATGTCACAACAGGAACAGGGAGAGGTGAAGGTGCTGGAAGTGGTGAGAGTGTTACAGAGAGTGGTCAGGGCCTGAAGTGTGTTTTGCACTAAGTACGGATTGTAGCAGCTGGAGTTGTTTGCAGAGGTAGGGAGGGACATACGTATTTTTATTTATTCATTCATGGGATGTGGGTGTCACTGCCTGAACTAGCATTCTTTGACTTCATTCTTAATTACCCAGAGGGCAGCTCAGAGTCAGCCCTCTTGCTGTGTGTCTGAAGTCAAATGTTGGCCAGACCAGGTGAGAATATCTGTTGTCCTTCCCTAAAGCAGAGAAGTCAAACTGATGAGTTCTTCCTACTGATCAGCAATGCACTAATGGTGGCCTCGCCAATGTCCTGTACAGATACAACATTACGTCCCAACTCCTACTCTCAATGCCCAGTCCAATGACGGTAACCATCCCAAACGCCTGCTTCACCAGCCAGCCTGCCTCTGATGCAACTTTCAAACAACTGTGTACCTGCATCCCCGTGTCTCTGAGTGACAACACCACCCAGGGCCCGAACATTAGCTCTACAAGTCCCATCCCTGGTTTGTTTCACCAAAAAGGAACACTTCACGTTTATCAAATTAAACTCCATCTGCTATTCTTCAGCTCACTATCCCAGCAGTACTGTTCATCCTGTTGTATCACAGATAACCTTCTCCACAGTCCAATTTCCAACCAATTACAGTGTCACCCAAAAACCTTACTTACCAGGAAACCAATATTCCCATACAAACCGTTTATCCAAATGACAAACAACAGTGAACCCACTACACCGCTGGTCACATGCCTTCAGTCAGAAAAACAACATATCTCCCATCACCCTCTGTCTCCAATCATCAAGCCAATTTCGTATCCAGTTGAATAGCTTCTCCTGAATGCTATATCCTTTTACACTGATTTGAGCTTATTACCCATTTACCATATGGAATGTAGAACACAGAACAGTACAGCACAAGACATTTCGGCCATGATGCCATGCCAACGTTTTATCCAACTGTAAGACCAAACTAACTTCCATACTCTTCATTTTACTATCATCCATGTGCATATCCAAGAGTCTATTAAATGTCCCGAAAGTATCTAATTTTACTACCACCATAGTCAGTGCATTCTAACAACCTACCATTCTCTATCTTTTTATCCATCCTCCATTCACCTTAGAATTACACCCTTTGTAATAGCCATTTATGCCATAGGAGAAAAAGTCTCTCACTATTCACCCTCTCTGTGATTCTCATCATCTTGTTCACCTCTACCACCTTGGCCCACCCCTTTCTTCACTCCAATGAGAAAAGCCTTAGTTCCCTCAACCTCTCTTCAGAAGAAATGCCCTCCATTCCAGGCAGCATCCTGGTAAATCTCCTGTGTACGGTCTCTAAAACTTGCACAAGCGTCCTGTAAAGAGGGGACCAGAACTGAACACAATATTCCAAGTGTGGTCTCACCAGGACGCTATAAAGACGCAGTAAAACCTCACTATTCTTAAAATCAATCCCCTTGCTCAGAAAAGCCAACACAACATATGCCTTTTTAACGACCCTATCAACCTGCGTGGCAACTTTGAGGGATCTATGGACACGGACCCCATGGTCTCTCTGTTCCTCCACACTGCCAAGCATTCTGCCTTTCACCCTGTATTCTGTATTCAAATTCTACCTTCCAGAATGATGCAATTCACACTTTTCCAGCTTGAACTCCATTTGCCATTTCCAGCCCAGCTCTGCGTCCTTTGAATGCCCCATTGCAAACGACAACAGCCCTCCACATTACCCACCACTCCACCAACCTTCGTGTGATTGGCAAACTTACTAACCCACTCTCCAACATCCACATCCAAGTCTTTCATACAAATCACAGAGAGCAGGGTCCCAAAGCCGACTGTTACAAAACACCTCTGGTCACTGAGCTCCAGGCTCAATACTGTCCATCTGCTGCCATACTCTGTCTTCTCTGGGCCATCCAATCCTTTATCCAGACAGACTGATTTCACTGTATCCCATGCCTCCTTATTTTCTGAACGAGCTTCAACAGATTCTGCCATATCTTCAAAGAATTCAATAAGGTTTGTAAGGCATGACCTGCCCCTCACAAACCCGTGCTGACTGTCTAAAATTTAACTACGGTTTTCCAAGTGGTCATAAATCCTGTCTGTCAGAGTTCTTTCCAATAATCAGCACTTCACAGACATAAGACTAAATCTGTAATGCCCAGGATTCTCCCTCCGTAACATGGCCCAGACTCTACAAATCTTCTCTCCTCTGCCTTGTTCCCAAAAGGCCACTGGAGGGTGGTGGGGGTTACAGAGATAGGGAGGGATATCAGGACAGGAGGATTTTGCAGACATTCGGAATGTTGCGGTGCCAAAAGGAGGATTCAGTAATTGGGAGGTTACATGGTGATGAACGCATTTGAGGAGGGAGGGAGAGAGGATTGTAGCGAAATGAAAGGTTTCACGGTTTAGGTGTTTTGTTAGGACTGTAAGACGTTACTGAGTTGGGGAAGGTTTAAGCACTGGTGGATTTTACAGAAACATGATTTTGATTGCAATGGCAGGAAGAGGATTCAGGAAGCTGGAGGGTATGGGGTCTGAACGAGGTTACACAAATGGGAAGAGTTGTCAGGAGTGGAGGTGTTTACATGGTCTGGTCTGGAGCAGAGGACCCAGATTGGGAGGGATGTGGGGCCTGGAGGTGGTTTGACAGGGAGGGAGGACCATAGAGCCACTGGAGGTTACAGAAATTTAGAAAGCGGTAGGGCCTGCAGGAGTTCATGGAGATGGGGAGGTTGGGAGGGATGGAGCAGTTTATAGGGATGCGGATAGTGGTGGCACAGTGCTGGTTTATACTGACAGTGACTATTTAGGGAATGGAGCCGATTACAGAGATAAAGAGGGTTGTATAGACTGAAAGAAAAAAACACACATATGGAGGGTAGTCGGGACTGGACAGGTTTATAAATATCGAAATTCTTAGGTTCTGGTGTTATTTAGACATGGAGGATGTGGAATCGGACAGATTTCCCTGGAGATGAGAACAGCAATTTTGGTTGGAGACAGTTACACAGGTAAAGGAGCATTAGTAATCTCCTCCAGTTTGGCCTAAGTCGGCAAGTGTTGTAGGGGAGGTTGTTGTTAACAGAGATAGGGTGTAAGAGCTGGAGAAGGTTGTGCAGATGAGTAGATGGGTGGAAATACTGGAAGACCTTACATTGACACTGTGGGTGAAAGTGATGAGAGCATGTTGCACAGATCGCAGATACTTTAGGGACTGTATTGGAACAGTCACAGCGACTAGAGTGGGTTCGACAGATCAGAGTGTGGCAGAGACCTGAGAAGATTATAGGGACCCCACAGATTGATTGTGTCTTTAGGGAAGGAAGAGGTTCGGGAGATATGGAAACCTTAAACCCAATGTATACCATCTTCATTTGCCAGACCAGAGCCTCAATATCGTGCACCAGCCAGGGATCCCTAAACCTGCCATTTTCCCTTCACCCTAACAGGAAAATACTGACCCTGGATTTTCAGTATCACACTTTTAAAAGCTTCCCAATTTTCCAGTCGTTTCTTTTCCTTCAAACAGACTCACCCACTCAATCTCTGCTAGGTCCTGCTTCATGGCTCCAAAACTAGCTGTGTTCCAGCATAGCCCCTTAACCTGTGGACCTCTCCTATCATTTCTGTAGTTATGTGAAATCTAAGATAGTTGCGGTCACTGGACCCAAAGTGCTCTCAGACTGATACTTCAGTCACTTCCTCATCTCGTTTTCTCAGGGGACATTCAATGTTATTCCCACCTGAGTAGAGTAGGGCGGTCTACATATTGCTCAAGTAAACTTTCTTGGACCCATTTGACAAATTGTTACCCATATGGGCCTTTTAGTCTCTGAGTGCACAAGTCAATCCAGGGGAAATTAAAACCTCCAATCAGTATTACTCTCTTATTCCAACACCTATCTACAATCTCTCTACACTTCTGTTCTTCTCATACCCGCTGGCTATTTGCGAGTGTGTAAAACAGTCCCAACAAAGTGACCACCCCATTCTTCTTTCTAACTTCTAAACATATGTCCTCATTTGATGACTCTTTAGGAGTATCCTATCTGAGCACTGATATTATGTCCTCCCTTACCAAAGGGCAAATCCCCATCCTCCCTTACTTGTCTTTCTGTCATGCCTGTAACTTCTGTATCCTGGAACACTGAGCTGCCAATCCTGCCCTTCGCTCAGTCATGTTTCTGTTATGGCTATAACATCCCAGTCCCCAGAGCCAATCCATGCTTCTGAGCTCACCTGCCTTACCAGTCAGGCCTCATGAAATAAATGCCCTTTAAACCAGAAGTTTTTTTTTTCTCTCCCTTGACTATGACCCTGGATATCCTGGATATGAAACTTGCTCTCAGTGGCTGGTGTATTTTCCTCTGACAGGCCGATTGTCTCTCTCTTTTACAGAATCCCAATCGCCTGGCAAACCAGATTAAGCTCTCCCAGGTAACACTAACAAATCTCCCTCCCAGGTTGCTAGTACCCCTGTGTTTCAAGTCTAACCCGTCCCCCTTGTCCAGGTCACCTCTACTGCAGAAGATGATCCCAATGATCCAAGACGTAAAAACCCTTCCCCCTCCACCAGCTCCTAATGCACTCATTCATCGGCTTGTCTTTCTATTTCCGTATTCGCTGGTGAATGGCACTGGGAGTAATCTGGGGCTCACTACCCTTGTAGTCCTGCTTTTTAACTTATTACCTAACTCCCAATATTCACTTGATCAGAACACACCTAACTATATCTATGTCATGTGTACTGATGTGCCCAGTTACCACAGGTTGTTTGCCCTCCCCCTCGCAAATGGGCAAAATTTGACATCCCCTTGGGAAACAAGGTAGGGAAAGGGACTGAGGTGTTGGTTGAGAAGCACTTTGACAAAGTGTGCACAACTATATTAGTTTGAAAACACATATTGAAAATGACAGGCCTGGTCCAGACGTGAAACATCAATATTGGCCTGCCCCAATCCAGAAGGTATTGGTCAAGAGCTTTCAGCATTTGATTATGGAGACCATTTTCAGGTAAATGGACCTCAGGCAGGTGGGACTGTTTCAAAAGCAAGATAAAATGAGAGTTCAGGGTGAGGATATTTCTGTAACTGTGAAGGACAATGCTGATTACAAGTAGAAAATTCTGGATGACTGGGATTATTGAGGTTCTGGTCCAGAAAAAGGCGGTCCATGTCATATATGGCCAGCTGAATTCCTCAAAGAACATTGCGGGTACAGTAATACACTGAAGAGGAAGAGCAGGAGGGCAAACAGGAGACCTGAGAAAACTTTGGTTGGTAATGCTGAGGAAAATCCAAAGGGATTCTTCATGAATACTAACGATAGAAGATTAACTAGGGACAGAATGTGCCCCCTTGAAGATAAATGCATAATCCATGTGTGGAACCACAAGAAATGGGTGAGATCCTTAAATAAAATTTCACATCAGAACTTAAAGACTGGGAAAGTCAGGGAACTAAGGTCTTCAAAAGACTCCGCATATCAGAACAAGAGTTGCTGAAGATTTTAAAATGCGTAAAAAAAAAGACAATACCCTGTAGCTAATCCTGTATATCTGAGGACATTGAGGGTAACTCAGGAAGAAGTGCCCCTTAAAGAGGTATTCATATCAGTGACAGCCACGGGGGATGCGCTAGAAGCCTGCACAAGTAGTGTCTCACAAACTTGACTGAGTTTGTTGAAGAGGTGACTAAGAAGATAGATGATGACAGACAGAACAGGAGACTTTGTCTATATTGACCACAGCAAGGCCTTGGACAGGGTTTAGCGTGGAACCCTGGTTGGTAAGGTTAGATCACATGGGAGAAGGGAGAGATAGCCAACTGGATACAAAATTGGCTTGACAGTGGGAGACAGAGAGTGGTGGGAGAGAGTTGTTGTGCAGACTACGGGCCTATCACCAGCAGTGTGCCATAAGGAACAGTAATAGATCCACTGCTATGTATCATTTACAGAAATTATTTCTGTAAAAGCATAGGAGTCATTGTTAGTAAGTATGTTGATAAAAGTCAGGATAGAACACGGGTTATAGTGCGCAGGGAATACAGTTATCGAGGGGGATCTCAAGCAACTGAGCCAGTGGGCCAAGGAATGAAGAATGGAGTTGAATTCAGGTGATGGATTTTGGTAAAACAAACTAGGGAGGACGAACACCATTAATGGTCGGCCTGGGCAGTGTTGGCGAACAGAGAGAGAGACCAAGGCGCACAGTTATGTTGTTCCTTGGATGTGGCATCACACATGGACAGGGTGGGGAAAGGGCATTTGGCAGACTTGCTCTCATGGGTCACAGCGTTGACAACATGAGTTGGTACATTATGATAAGGCTGTACAAGGCATTGCTGGGTCCCAGTTGGAGTACTGCATAGAATTCGGATCCTCCTTCTTGGGGAAGAATTTCCTGAAACTTTAAATGGCGCAAAGATTGACGAAGATGTGACTGATACTGCAGCGTTTGACAGAAACTGAGAAGCTGGATAAGATGGAAAGCAACATAGGGGGATGAGATAGATTTGGCATTTTAGATTAAGGAGAATGCAAGGAAATTCTACAGCACACAAGGACAAAAAAAAACAACTAGAGAGACACTAGGGCCCCGCAAATGTCAACAAGACCATCCATGAGTGGAATCATAGAAGATGGGCGAGACCGTAAATGAACATTTTTTGTCAGTAATTACTGCAAACAAATCAGTTAAAGACACGCTGGTGGCTTGAAAAGAGGTTCCTTTACAGAAGAGGTGGTGCTGGAGGTCTTAGAACACACAAAGCTCGAGAAAGCACTAAGTCCTGAACATGTGTATCCCAGTACATTGTGGCAAAGTAGTGGCAGGGACCCGAGCAGAAACATTCGTATCATTGTCCACGAGGAATACAGGTAAGGTAATTAGCCAACGTCTTTCCCCCACGGTAGTGGATTCTATAACTAGATTGGATCGAAGGGCTGAAGTAGGGGGTGTTAACAATTCTGCAAAGTCTAAAAATAGGTAAGTCCCCAGGGCTGGATGTGATTTATCCTCGGATTCTGTGGGAATCCAGGAAGGAGATTGCCATGCCTTTGGCTTTGATGGTTCTGACGTCATTGTTTACAGGAATAGTGCCAGAAGGCTGGAAGAGAGCAAATGTTGTCCCCCTAGAATAGATTACTTATTGTGTGGAAACAGGTCCTTCGGCCCAACAAGTCCACACCGACCCTCTGATGAGCAACTCACCCAGACCCATCCCCTTACATTGTCCCTTCACCTAACACTATGGGTAATTTAGCACGGCCGAATCATCTAACCTGAACATTTTGGACTGTGGATGGAAACCGGAACACCTGGAAGAAACCCACACAGACACGGGGAGAATGTGGAAACTCCACACAGACAGTTGGCTGAAACAGGAATTGAAGCCGGGTCTCTGGTGCTGTGAGGCAGCAGTGCTAACTGCTGCGCCACCGTGCCTCCCCAAGCAGGGGTGTGGAGACCATCCTTGTAGTTATAGATGTGTGAGCCTAAATTTGATTCTGGGTAAGGTGTTGGAAAGGCTTGGAAGGCATAGGATTTATAATCATCTGGAGATGAGTAAGTTGATTAGGGATAGTCAACACGATTTTGTGAAGGGTAGGTCGTGCCTCACAAACCTTATTGAGGTCTTTAAGAAGGAGAATAAAGACAGAGATGGATGACGGTAAAGCAGTTGATGTGGTGTATTTGCATTTCAGTAAGGCGTTTGTTAAGGTTCTCCATGGTAGGCTATTGCCGATAATACGGTGGCATGGGATTCTGGGTGATTAAGCAGTTTGGATCAGCAGTTTGGATCACTGAAAGAAGACAGAGGGTAGTGGTTGATCCTGGAGTTCAGTTACTATTGGATCCTGCCAGGATGTGTTTTGAGTCCACTGTTGCTGTCATTTATATCAATGACCTGAATGAGGGCATTGAAGGATGGGTTAGTAAATTTGCAGAAGACACGAAGGTTGGTAGAGATGTGGATAGTGACGAAAGATGTTGTAGGTTACAGAAAGGTCTAGATAAGCTGCACAACTGGACTTAAAGTTCGCAAATGGAGCTTAATGTGGAAAGGTGAGAGGCGATTCACTCTGGAGGGAGTAACAGGAGCACAGAGTACTGGGATAATGGTAAGATTATTGGCAGTGTCGATGAACAGGCAGATCTCTATGTACGTGTACATAGATCGTTGAAAGTTGCCACCCAGGTTTAAGAAGCCATTGCGTGTGTGAGTTTGTATTGGTAGAGGGATTGAGTTTCGGCACCATTAGATCATGCTGCAGCTGTACAAAACTCTGGTGTGGCCACATTTGTTCAGGTCAGTGCATTACAGGATGGATGCGTAAGCTTTGGAAATGATTCAGAGGAGATTTACTCAGAAGTTACCTGGTATGGAGGGAAGGTCTTATGAGGAAAAGCTGAGGGACTTGAAGCTGTTTTTGTTCATGAGAATGTGTTTGAGGTCAATTAATTGAGATATATAAGATAATTAGCAGAAGAGATGTGTTGGACAGTGAGAGCCTTTTCTCTTGGATGGCGATGCCTAGCACAAGGGGAGATAGCTTTAAATTGAGGCAGATATTAATATCAATAAATAGATATGGGATAGATGCCAGCGGTAGGTTCTTTACTCAGAATAGTCGGGGCCAACTTTAAAGGCATCTAAACGGTCTTTGGGTAGGCATATGGACAAGAATTGGAATGGTGTTGGTTCGATTGGCTTCAGATTGGGTCTACAGGTTGGCGCAAAATCGAGGGCAGATGGGAGAGGAAATACTTTAAAGACATTTTAGGAGATAATTTTCTACACAGAGGATGGTGAAATTATGGAATGAGCTTCCAGCGGAAATGGCAGATAAAAGTACAATTACAACATGTAAAAGTTGGGCAGGTACATGGGGAGGAGAAGGTTTGAAGGGATACGGGTCAAATGCAGGGAAACGCAACTCGTTTATGGACTCTGGTCAGCATGGACTAGTTGAGTTGAAGGAACAGTTTCCGTGCTGTATGGCTCTGTCTCCATTTATTAAGGAGGAGACTACCGAGATAAAGAATGTTGTAAACATTGAAGCAATTTACAGCGAAAGGGATGGTAGTCCGGAATGCAATACATTTCAAATATGTGGAGGGACTATTGGGCTAGGAGGAGGTTACAGAGATAGGAACTGTTATAGGAGTTACAAATTATTGAAGACATAGAGATCTGGAAAATCTGGGGAGAGACACGGGGAGAGAGAGAGAGAGAGAGAGAGAGAAAGAGAGACAGAGACAGAGAGGGGAGAGAGAGAGAGAAAGCGAGAGGAAGAGCAAGAGTGAGATACTAAGTGATATAACCAGAGTCCTGGAAGATACCAGGAACACATAACTGTGTTGGAAGAACAGGTTTTGTTTCATGATGCGCTGGTATAACCGGTCAGGAATGAGCAACCAATGAGCTGGTGAAGTGATGGTCTCGTGGTATTATCGCTAGAGCATGTATCCCAAACCTCAGCTAATGTTCAAGGATGCAGGCTGGAATTCCACCATCAGAAATGGTGGAATTTGAAATCAATAATTTTAAAAACAGTAATTAACAATCCACAAGTAAGTGTAACACCATTGATGATGTACAAAAAACCAAACAATTGTCATTTCGAGAAGGATATCTGCCCATCCTCACGTGGTCTGCCCGACGTAACCACAGCAAAGTGTTTGCCTCTCAATGACCAACTGAAATGGCCGCGCAAGTTACTCAGCTCAAGGGCAGCTAGGGCTGGGCAAGAAAGGCTGGTCTGCCAGAGATACCTACATCCCACACCTCATTTAAAAGTAATCTATTCGGATGGTCCCACTGGAACCGTGCTGGGACCAGTGTCCAGGCCAATCATGTTGGTAGGTTTATGGACAGAGCTTTCAACTGACAGAGAGGATGCAGGGACAGGGTTCAGGTCAAAGGAGCTTTCCAAATCCAAAGAGAAAAGGTGTAGCATCGGAACAACATGGAATGTGGCTGAAGACAAGCAGTAAAGAACAGGATGGGACAGAGTTTAAGTAAAATTGTACATCAGTGAATAGATTCGTGAAGAGAAATTGTGGGAAAGAGTAAGTTATGTTTTATTTTGGATAGACAACGTCGCTGCAATAAGGTAGATGGAGTTTAGACAACAGAGAGACATGGATACAGGGTGTACAAAAATATTCAATGATTCACAATCTTGTGCAAACTCAGGCAAAATGGATAACACTAACAATAATGGATAACAAAGGCGAAAGCATTTCACCACAGATCATGCAGTAGAGTCAGTCTGAATGTAAATACTGGCTACTACGTGCCGAGGACACAAGCAGCAAAACAGTTTTAGACAACGAACAGTATTCCATTGCTCATCACTGCATTAAACCGGAACTCATTGGAATTGTTAACAAAGGCTTGGGGATAATTCAGTGAAACTTCAATTTTCGTATAATCTTGTCAATCACACTGGCAAAAGTGATATTGGAAGAGGGGTTGGGAGATTTTTTTCAGAGTTTCTTTGAATAACCCATTGTGCAACTCGCTAGGGATGTAACTGTGTCAGATCGACCGTTGAATGATGGAACTTACTGACTGAGTAATGTCACCTGGCGAGATCCTCTGGGAAATTGTGATAATGTGCAGTTTAAAGGAATTTAAACTTTTAAAGTGAATCACAGAAAGGACAAATTAGAACTAGAAACAAAAATAGCCAGTTACATCAGGTTGAGAGGAGAACTGACCAAGATTACCAAGCTAAACAAACTGAAATATGTGTCTGTAAATGAACAATGGAAAACATTTGAGGGACAGTGAAAAATACTCAACAAAAGGACATTCAATTGAAACATTAAATCTCAGCAAGAAATTCCCACCCGTCCCTCACTTCGGACAAAATGGATCATATTAGATTATGATGCTAAGACGATCACCAAAAAGTACACTTCTTCTGCCGCCTCCGAGCTTACTTTCACAATGAAGACTCCCGCCAACCTCCAAGGACCCCTTTGCCCACCTCCAATGCACTCCATCCACCAGGACACCCCGTGCTGTCCTATTACCTGCCTTCAATCTCTTCATTTCCAACTGCCACTGAAACATTAACCACCTCAAATTGGATATCCATGGATTCTTGCTGCTCCCGAACGATGCAGTTGCTTTGGTGTCAGCAACAGCGCAGAACTCACTTGCATGTTTTGCTCAATGACTCATGTTGCTTATGCAATCTTCTTTTAACAGCATATTTAGCAAGTTATCACGCCTTCCTGCAGCGTTCGTCAGCGACAAATCAGCTGCTAAGATGACTGCTTCAGACAGCACAGTACATCCTACATTTGAAAATGGAAAAGGTGCAAACGTTTACAGGCTGAACACTCTCTCACGATTTTGCTTTGCGCGTCAGAGGCTTGGAGCTGATCTTATAGAGGTTTTTCAATCATGAGGGGCATGAATCGGGTAAATAGATAAGTTCCTTTCGTTCAGGTGGGGCAGTGCAGAACAAGAGGGTAGCAATCTGGTGTGGGAGGGTGAGAATTCGAAAGGCAGTGTGGAGCAACGGCTTCACGCAGAGGATGGTGTGCTTCTGCAATAAGTTGCCAGACAAGCTGGTGATGGCTGGTACAATTCCAATACTTTTAAGGAATTTGGATGTGTATTTGAATAGGAAGGCTTTAGAGAGACATGGGTCAAGTGCATGCAATCGCGGCTGGATCGGTTGAGGATATCTGTTCAGAATGGACGAGTTTGACCGAAGACTGTGTTTTCAGTGCTGTCCATATGTAATGTCTCTATGATATTGCAGGTGAAATGATAAAATAGATGAATAAAATGATGAAGTAAAATTGTCTGAAGTTGTTAAATTCAAGAAACTTCAGATAATTTTATTTCAATTATTTTATTTACCTTTCTTATTTGTGTTTGTTCACTGTTCTGTACCTCTTATTTCTTGACTGTCTCTCTTTCTGTCGCTTCCCACTCTGTCAATAAATTTTTCCTCTTCTCTTCCCGCTTTGCTACGCTTCTCCCCTGTTTTCCATTTTGTCTTTGTTTCACCCATCCCCCACATATTTTGTTACATTGCACTGTCTTCAGCCTTGGTCATTCGCAGCTCCTCATCTCCCTTTAATCTGTCTGTGCACTGTCATTATCACCTTTGCATCTGGAGCCTTGACTCACCTTCTCTCAGCCTGGTGTAAATAGTTCCCTAATTCTCCTCATTTTTTATCTTTAACAAAGGGTCAGACTCAAAACGTCAGGTCTTTTCTCTCCTTGCAGATGGTGCCAGACCTGCTGAGATTTTCCAGCATTTTCTCTTTTGGTTTCAGATTCCAGCATCTAAATGTCTTTCCATCTTGGAGTGGATGTCCTTCTTTTGGGCTTCTTCCTTCAATTGGTTGCAGGTATGGCGTGCGACTTGTGATTCAGCAGACCATGAGGCGTTGGCTGCTGACGTGGAACCTTCGCCAGGCGGATGTCGTAGGGGTCTGTTGGTCTCGGAGGGCAGTAAAAAAGGTCAGAATATGAAACTTAAGTATGACCCTGTACAGCGTCGTTAGGTTGTGTTACGCTCGAGTTTGCATGTGTGTTGGTGTTTGCACGTGTATTTGATCTATCACCTACTTGAGATTTCCTTTCTCTGATATCAGCCTCATTTGAGAAGCACTCCAATTCACAGGTTCTATTTTTCCCGTCCTTTTCTCCTCCCTCTCCTACGACATCAACCTCAATATTTCCACATGTCATTTACTAAAACTTTCTCCCTCAGGTAAATCACATTCCTTGATCCACAACTCTGACCGCTTTACATATGCGAGGACATAATTATTTAGCATGTATTGCGTTTTTGGTTGGCCCTTTCAAGTACTGTGTGGACTGTCCATTTGTTTGCTCTGTCAGAGCACATTTTTCGAGTAACTGGAAAAGTGTTCAGCTCTCTCTCTCTCTCTCTCTCTCTCTCTCTCTCTCTCTCCCTCTCTCTCTCGTGGTACCGTTATCTTTTCTCTTTGACTAGCTTCCTTACCTCTGGAGTTCCCCTCTCGCATTGGACAAGTCCGCCTCAATGCCTTGGTTTTCGTAAACGAAGAAACCACACATCCAGTACGCCTTTGGTGAGTCCAACTCAACCAGTGGTGGCTTCAAGTCTAAAACCACCCTTAAATGTGCTGTCTCTGAAACACTCCAGAGACGGCTGTTCCCTTCCCTTGGGTTTTGATCTAATGCCACGCGAGAGTTTACTGAACTCTGCCCCTGCTTAATTTATTCTCTTAGAATGAGTGTCTACGTAGGATTATTTAAGTCACGACTCTGAAGGCGACCCTATTCGATTTGAATGCCGGCGCTTGTGTGATCAACATATTCGGGGTCCTGTCACACAAAAGGGCCAATTCAGCGCTCGATATGAAGAGAATCACCTTCATGGTGCTGGTGGCTACGCCTCCTAGGAATCTTCAGAATCCCACTCAGTCGCCTGGTACCGGGACGAGCCCCCAAGTTTACTGTCGTGGAAACTAAAATGACTTGACTCAACTCAGAGCAAGGGCAAAGAAAGGAGCTCAATTTAAATTCAGCAGAATTGACCCCAGTACTTTCATCTCGATGCCTCAATGTGAGGGTTATCGGAGCATTCTTCAGATACTTCCCTTATACTGTTTCTTATCTCACACTCAAGTGCAATGACTGGGAGAACTCAGGTTGTTATTCTCTCATTCCCTGGTCTTGGACATAACAGTTTTTCTGCTTTCACTGTGTCCGACTCTCGCAAGAACGAGTTGAACGTTTACAAAATTGAAACAGCGACAAGCTGGCTGCAAACCTCAACAACGTATTGTATACAAAGCTCAGCACAGCATGAAATGTTCGAAAATCATTCTCTTTCAAATTCCTCACGAAATGGATAACTTTCCATAACAGTAACTAAATGTATTCATGAGGGCACAGCGATAGATGTCATCTATATGGACTTCACAGGGGCGTTCGACAAGTTTTCCCATGGGAGACTGATGAACAAGGTTAGATCTCAACGAATACAGGCAGAACTAGCCATTTGAATATTGAACTGGCTGAACGGTAGAATGAAGAATGTGGTGGCCGAGGGTTGCTTTTCAGACTGGAGGCCTGTGACCAGTGGAGTGCCAGAAGGATCGTTGCTTGGTCCTCGACTTTTCGTCATTTTTTATAAATGATATGGATGTGAGCATATGAGGCATAATCAGTAAGCTTGCAAATGACATCATCATTGGAGGTGTCGTGGACAGCAAGGAATGTTGCCACAGATTACAACAAGATCTTTGTCAGATGGGCCAATCGGCTGAGAAGGGGAAGGTGGAGATTAATTAAGGTGAATGTGAGGTGCTGCATTTTGGGAAAGCAAAACTCAGCAGGACATTTCCACTTAACGGTCAGGACATAGGGAGTGTTGAGGAAAGAAGAGACCATGGAGTGCACGTTCATAGCTCCTTGAAAGTGTATTCGCTGGCAGATAGGATAGTGAACAATGGTATCCTTTGCATAATTGTTCAGAACATTGCGTCCATTTTGCGGCTGTCCCGGACATTGCTTCGTCCACTTTCGGAATATTGCGTGCAATTCTGGTTTCCTTCCTATCTAATTCATGCGGTGAAACTTGAAAGGGTCCAGAAAAGATTTACAAGGATGTTGCCACGGTTGGAGGATTTGAGCTAAAGGGAGAGGCTGAACTGACTGGAGCTATTTTGCCTCGAGCGTTGGAGGCTGAGGGGTGACCTTCTGGAGGTTTACATAGTTAAGAGGGTCATGGATAGGAAAAATAGCCAAAGTATTTTCCATGACGTGTGAGAGTCCAGAATTAGAGGGCACAAATTTAGGGTGAGAGATGAATGATATAAGAGAAATCTCAGTGGCAACTTTTTCACACAGAGGGTTGTACGTGTATGGAATCAGCTGCCACAGGAAGTGGTGGAGCATGGTACAATTGCAACATGTAAAATGCACTTTGATGAGCAAATGAATAGGAAGGGTTAGGAGGGTTATGGGCTGGCTGCTGGCAGGTGAACTAGATTGATTTGGGATATCTGGACGGCATGGGTGGCTTGGACTGAAGGGCTAGTTTCCTTACTGGATATCTCTATGATTCTATGACTGGGTGACTAGTGCACCACAGATCACACCAGATGTCCGGATTTCCAAAGTCCGCAATTTCCCCTCCTACCTGGTTGATGAAGCCCTCCCAAACATCTCGTCCATTTCCTGTACCTTCACATTCGAAACACACTCCCCCAACCCCAAAAAAGGGCAGGGATTCCCTGGTTATCAACCTCCACCCCCAGCTACCTCTGCAGATTACATACAACCTTGGCCATTTATGCCACCTAGAAACGGAACACAACACCAGAGATATTGGCCGTTTCTTTTGCCACCACAGGAATTGCAAAACCTGCGCCCACACATCCCGCCAACCAGGGTCCATAGCCACAAAGCTGCCTTCCACATCATCAGACTTTTACCGCCATTTCCATACATGTCAGTTACTGTATCCATTGCTCCAGATGCATTCTCATCTGTGTTTCGAAGACCGGATGCTGACTCGAAGAGCGCTTCAGGACTCCTACACCAAACACCTCTTGGCTAAAAACTTCAACTACCCTCCCACTCCACCGAGGACATGCCGGTCCTGGGCCTCCTCCATTGCCACTCCCTTACCACCTGACTTTTGAGAAAATACACCTAATTTTCAGCCTCGGGAAACACCAGGCCCATGGCATCAATATAGATTTCAACAGTTTCCCCATATCCCCTCCCCCCCATCTAATCCCAGTTTCAAACTTCCATCTCAGTACCGCGCTCAAGGCTTGTCCTACCTGTCCAACCTGCTTCTCTCTGACTCTCACCAGTCCCCCCACTTCCATCTATCTTTTGCACTCTCAGCTGCATTTCCCCCAGCCCCACGCCCCTGCCATTTAATCTCTCCACCTGTGAGTCTCAAACCCTCAACACTAATGAAGGGCTTTTGCTGAAACTTCGATTTTCCTGCTTGTCGGAAGATGCCTGAACTGCTGTCCTTTTTGAGGAATATGCTCCTGACTAATCTCCAGCATCTGCAATTCTCCCTTTCAACGACGTCATTGAAGCAGTATTTTGAGTGCCAGCTTCATTTTATTTGTGTATTTCACGCTCTGTCCGCCCACAAATCTCAGGCACGACATCTGATCTTGTTCTTGATTGCAGATGCTGCTTGACATATACTGTTTTAATTACGACATTTTTAATATGTAAATGTTGTCTCGATTCTGTGTCTTCATTCACAGTGTTATAACCGATCAACTGTGCATTAGCAGGAGTTAGCTGCAGTTTCCCACACATCAAAAAAATCTCCACATTAATATTGATTCCCACAAGAATTCGCTGTGCAAGAAAGAGAAAAGAACACCTTTAGTAACTTAAGATCAGTTGATGTTAAAAATCCCCATCTTCAACTGCTGCGGTCAGATCGACTCGACCCGTCCTTCTCCTGAGGAGTGCCGTGAGCTTATAAAATACTCAGACACAGATGCATGGGTTTCAAACAACAGATTAAACATTGGTGTAAAATATGCCATCCCTTTTATTCAGTTGTGTTCGAAATGTAAACAGTTCTTAATCTTAACAATCTAATTGTGTAGTCTCTTCCTGATTATCCTCGCTGCATTCCTGCCCATTTCCAGTGAGAATTAACTGGCTTCTGATTGGTTAAAGATAGTTCCTTATGGGAGAATATGTCACTGCATCGATGATGTCAAAATGCAGCGTGATTGTCCGGGACACGTAAATCGTTTCATGTCCGGCTTTTCCTCAAAGAGTAACATGTATCTAGGACCCATTCCAGTGCAGGTTCACTGGGAATTCACACTTCCTTTTTTCATATATAACACATCATATCAGAACATTTACTGAAAGCTAAACATCGTGGTATGTCAGAAATTCCAGGTGCATTTATTAAAATGAATGTTAGTCACAACAGCCATCTCCGTCGTCTTGCTCTCATTGGTCGTGACGAGATTATCATATCTAGTTTCCTAAAACATAATTTATTGGCAAACAATCGAAATATCTCCAAGGAGGTATACCAACTTGTTCAAATCATCTCACCTTTCTTGACTTTAATTGCAACCTGGGTAGATACTACATCCAAAGGTTCTCCTAATGTACATAAGAAAGAAGTTATTTCATTTTGATTGTCACTTCGAACAACTATTTCATAACTTTATTTATAAAACTGGAAGCTCCTTGGTCGGTCTAAATGTGCAGGGTTATTGGGATAGACCAACGCCTGACACTTGCTCTAAAGAGAGCCAATATGACCCAAGATTCCTCTGCTCCTTCACTCTGCCAGGAATCCTTTAACCCTGTGTTCTGCATTGACAATCGCACTTCCAAAGTGAACGACTCCATACTTTTTCGGGTTTATCTCCATCTGCCACATATCAGACCAGTGCTGCAAACTCGCAATGTTTCATTGCAATCCACAACAGCCGAATACACGACCGACAACTCCACCAACCTCCATGTCACCGGCAAAATTAGTACCTCACCGTTCTTCTTCCTCATCCAACGTTTTTATAAACATCACAAAGAGCACAGCTCCCCTAGCCAATCCCTAATGAAGTTCACTGGACACCGACCTCCACGATGCCCTTTCCAATAATCTTCAGTGTACACTTGATGGTCACTGTTTGTGAGGAAATGTTTTTATCTAATTTATTAAGCCTGCCAAAATACACGTTGACAGATGAAAATTAACTGACTATGTCCTGCAATATTTTACCGGTTTGGAAAGTTCAGGAAATACTTCTGTCCGTAATTTATCCTCCTACATTAAAAAAGTAACACTGGTGAAGGAAGAAACGGACATCAATCTGCACATGGTACAGATTTAGTGAAGGATTGAAGCATTTCATATCTGTCCCTCCTGTCTCTTCATGTATTCTCCACTCACCAATACGTTTACTTATCATTGAATAAAATTAACAGCTCTAGTCAGTGTTATAAAGAATTTATCATCTGCATGGCTGCCAAAATGTCACAGCAGATCGTATGATTATTTGAGTCATTTCCAACACAACGAATGAATGAATGGCTTCTCACTGGTGTGAACCCACAGGTGTCTCAGCAGCGTGGACGCCTGAGAGTATCCTTTTCCACACACACAGCATTTTTCCTTCAGAGTGATGCAAGAGTGGAATGAGCTGCCAGAGGGAGGGGTAGAGGCTGGTTGAAGTACAAAGTTTATAATACATCGGGATTGGTAAATAAGTAGGAAGAGATATACGCCAAATGCTGAAATATGAGATGAGAGTTATTAATGATATACTATCAGCGTGGTAAAGTTGGACTGAAGGATCTGATTCTGTGCATTCAATTTCTATGACTCACTCTCTCCCCCTCTGTCTCTCTCTCGGTCAGGTCTCGCTGCGCTCTTAACCCAGTTCAGGCAGGGAAGTGAGATTGGGGCTGAGTCAGTGGAATTTGGAGTCCTCTAACTTCTAACCATTTATACACAATCGTATCCCTGGGAATGGGAAAACTGAAGTCTACTCCAGTACTGGCAGACTTCGAGTTTGTCCCATGCTGTGAAGGTATGTGTGACAAAGTCATGGAGGGTGTGTAAGATGTAGAGTGGGAGAATGTATGAAAAACATGGGGAGGTTGTGTGAGACTATAACAGTGATGATGTATGTGACCAGACAGGCAGCGGATGTATGACAAAAACAGGCAGGATGTCCTCAAATATGAGAGAGGTTTTAGATAATTTATTTATGTTTGCACTTGCCATTGAATGTTTTGATGGACAGTTTGCATATTCAGCTGCCATTTTATTTGTTTCTGGAAATATTAGCATGAAATAAATTAAATATGATCCCTCAGCACTGACCATCCGAGAGTACCCACTCTCCAAACACTGAACGGGCGATGATGGCACTTACTCAGCACTGAACCTGTGACAGTAACCTCTCCCTCAGTCCTGACCCTCCAACAGTGTCTGCTCCCTCAACACTAACCCTCTGAATGTGCCCACTCCCTTAGAATTTGCCCTATTACAGTAACCGATCCTTCAGCACTAACCATCTGAGAGTTTCTGCATTCTCAGTACTGATGCTCTGACAGCGTCATCTCTCACAGCACTGAATCTCCAAAAGCGCCTGCCCTTTCAGCACTGACCTTTTGCACTGGAAAGAGAAAGCGCCGTTCCATCCGTTCTGGCCCTCTGACAATGCATGCTTTCTTGGCTCCCTGACGGGAGCCTGGTCCTCGTGTACTAATTTACTCACTTGCACAGTGTTCAGAAGTTTCGAAGCAACCAAAGATATCATCTGTGAATTGCACCAGATCATAACAGCAGTCTCCTGCGAGTGTGGGAAACAGAGGGAGGTGAGCTGAAAAACTATTTGTCCCTATCAACTTTGATGAATCCTGCCTCATCCTCAACACAGGTCCATAACCTGAGGCCAGACTACGTTTTATTAACAGTCACAGGCCACATTGGATTTGTTACTGTGTAATTGGCCTGGTGTTAGATGTGAAGGTAGGTGAGCAATTGAGTGATCGTGAACACAGTTCGGTATGTTTACTTAAGCAATAGAAAGGGATAGTTATGTACTGCAGGGAAAGAGTTATATCCGAGGGAAAGGCAATTAGGATGACATTTGGCAAGATTTAGTTTGCACTAGATGTGGAAGGAAACGGACGGTATGAGCACAATTGAAATGTGGAGCTTGTTAAAGGAACAGATATCGCATGTACTTGATGAGTATATACCTGTCAGTTATGAAGGAAGTTGTCGAGCGAAGCAACCGTGGTTTACTAAAGAACTTAAAGCTCAGGTCAAGAGAAGTAGGAGGATTATGTTAGGATTTGACTTGAAGGCTCAGTTAGGGCGATTGAGAGTTACAAGTTAGTTAGGAAAAATCTGTACAGAGAGTCCAGAAGAGACAGGAGAGGACATGAGAAGTCGCTTGCGGATAGAATCTTAGAAAACCCTAAGGAATTCTACGTGTATATCAGGAACCAAAGAACGACGAGAGGAAGATGAGGACTTGTCAAAAATAGGAGTGATGAATTGTGTGTGGAGTCAGAGGAGGTAAGAAGGCGCTAACGAATATTTTTCGTTAGTATTCATATTGTTTTAAGACAACGGTGTCGGGGAGAATCTGAGATACAGGCTACTAGACTGGATGGTTTACAATGCGGTTTACAAGGAGGACCTGTTAGCAATTCTGGAAGGGGCGAAAATAAGTAAGTCCCCTGGGTCAGCTGGGATCTATCCAAGGATTTCCTGGGAAGCCGGGGGGAGATTGCAGAGCCTTTGCCTTTGATCTTTATTTTCGATATTGTCTACAGGAATAGCACTCGAAGATTGGAGGATAGCAAAAGTTGTTGCCTTGTTGAAGAAGGGTAATACTGATGACCAAAGTAATCGTAGACTAGTCAGCCTTACCTTTCTTGTAGGAAAGAATATGGAGCTGAGTATGAGAGAGATGATATATAATCATTCAACCAGCAACAACTTGATTTCAGCGGGTCCACATGGTTTCGTGAGTTTTTCGAGAAGGTGACCAAGCATGTGGATGAGGGTAGGGCACTTGACGTGGTGTACATGACGTCTGTAAAACCTTTGATAAGATTCCACATGTTAGGCTGTTGGAGAAAATGCAGAGGCATGGTATTGACGATGATTTCGCTGTTTGGATTAGAATCTGGCTTTCTGTGAGAAGGCAGCAAGTGGTGGCTAATGAAAATATTCACCCTGGAATCCGGTAAGGAGTGGTGTGGCACAACGATCTGTTTTGGGATCACGGTTGTTTGTCATTTTCGTAAATGACTAAGATGCAGGCATAGAGTGAATGGGTTAGTAAGCTTGCGGATAACACGAAAGGTGCTGGAGTAGTGGGCAGCGTGGAAAAAATGTTGCAGGTTGCAGGGGAGCAGGAACAATTTGCAAAATTGGTCTTAGAGGTGGCAAATAAAGTTCAATGCAGCTAAATGTGAAGTGATTCACATTGGGAACAATAACAGGAAGGCAGAATACTGAGTTAATGGAAAGATTCTTGGTAATGTGGATGGGCAGAGTGACCTTGGAGTCCATGTACATAGTTTCAAGCCAGGTTGATTTTTTTTTGATTACTTACCGTGTGGAAACAGACCTTGCGGCCCAACAAGTATAAACCGACCCTCCGAGGCGCGACCCAGACAGACCCATTTTCCTACACTTACCCCTTTACCGACCCAGCACATTTTTTGGATTGTGAGGGGAAAACAGAGTACGGGGCGGAAACCCACACAGATAGCCGCTTGAAGGAGAAATTGAACTCGCGTCGCTGGTGTTGCGATGCAGCAGTAATAACCAGTGTGCTCCTGTGAAAGAGTATGACGTCGTCGATTTTATTGGTAGAGGATTGAGTTCCTGAGCATAATGTCATGCTGCAACGAAACAAAACACTTGTGTGGCTCCACTTGGAATATTTTGAACTGCCTGGTCGCCCATTCCAGGAAGAATGTGGAAACATTGGAAAAGTTGCAGACGAGATTGAACAAGATATTGCCTGTCCTGAAGGAAGAGTCTTATCAGGAAAATCTGAGAGACTTGGGTCTGTTCTCATCTGAAAGAAGTCTGAGAGCAGATTTGATACAGAGTTACAAGATTTTTGCAAGGTTTGTGAAGATGTGCAGCTCAGGTTGAGTTTGAGTGTGCAGGTCTGCTCGCTGAGCTGTTGGTTTGAATCAAATCTACAGCTCTGCGATCAAAACCACTCCAGGGAGTTACAAGATGATAAGAGGATTAGATAAGGTAGACGGTGGAACTATTTTTCTTAGGAAGATGATGTCAGCTTGTACGAGTGGTCATAACTACAAATTGAGGGTATATAGGTTTAAGCCAGATGTCAGAGGCAGGTTCTTTGCTCAGAGAGAAGTAAGGGTGTGGAATGCCATGCCTGTCAATGTCGTTAAATTGTGGAAATGTAAACAAATCTTGGATAAACACATGGATGATGATGGGATAATATAGGGGGATGAGTTCAGATCAGTTCACAGGTTGGCACAACATCGAAAGCCAAAGGGCTTGTGCTGCGCTGTATTGTTTCATTGTTCTACGTTCTAAAGCTAAATATCCACATCGGGGACCTCCAAACCCATGGCATCAATTAGGATTTCACCAGTTTCCACATTTCCCCTCCCTCCACCTGACCTCACTTCAAAACTTCCAGCTCAGCATCATCCTTATGACCTGTCCCATCTGTCCCATTTCCTTCCCACCCATGTGCATCACCCTCCCCTCCAAACTATCAACTCTGCAACCTCCTCCGTGCACCTGTTGCATTCCCACCCACTCAACCTGTCACTAACCATTTCCAGATTCCACTGTCCTCATCGCAAAATGTCCTCCCAGCTGTTGTGTATCGTCAGTAAAACTGCGGATATTTCACTCTGCCAATTCCATCAAGTCATTAAGGCAGATATAAATTATGGAAGTCGTATGACTCACCATTCCAGCACTTTACTAATTACTTTTTTACAACTTGAAAAATACGCAATAATCCAGATTCTGTATCTTCAATTAAACAACGGACAATCCTGGACTTTTTTTAACTTTTCACCGTGAACTCCGATCTTGTGCAATGGCTTTTGATACGGTCTCTTATGGAATGCCTACAAACATTTGATCAACTCTGCTCGAAATATTATCAAAGGACTCTGACAAAGTTGTCAAGTGTGTTTTTCCATTCAACAAATGATGTTGACTCAGTTTGACTCTAATCATCTTTTCTCAACGTCCAGCAATTTCTTTCTTCACGATTGTCTCTCGCAGTTTCCAAATGACAGATGAGATATTGGAAAAGATGGAAGTCATTCGTCCCATTAGGTCAGCTCCAAGTTTTAATGAGGTCACGTCTGATTTGGTTAATTCTTAATGGCACTTTTCCGTCTTATCCCCATTCTTCTTGATTCCCAAAGTGACTAATTGTGCGGCCGTCTCAACCTTGATTATACTCAGCCTTGACAGCCCTTCAGTGTAAAGAATTCTGCAGATTTGCTACTCTCTCAAAGACAGAATGTCCTCCTCATCCGTGTCTTAAATGATTAACGGTTCCCCTGAGATTAGGCTCTATATATTCTTCGCAAATTTCGTTTTTCATTAAATATCTTTAGCCCCAGTCTTCTGGAAACTGACACTGATCGTTGGCAACATTTCCTGCACAACATCAACCCACCCATCCGCACTGCGCCCTCCCCTATCATTATAAATAGACCATAAAAATCTCCAGTTAACCTTCTTTGTTCCAAAGAGAAGAATCCCAACCTCAGTAATTTCTCGACAAAAGGTCTTTGCTCATCGCTGGACATCATAAAAGGCGGAGAATTGCGAAGCAGTTTGGGGAAAATATCACCACTGGGAAGGTTAAAACACAACATGGGAAAATAACAGTGAACGCATGTCTCCAGCTTTGGAAAACTTTAGAATCTCTTTGGGAAGCGAAACCACAGGTGAATGAAGGGTGGATTGTCCCACTTAACACAACCAGTCTTTAAGAGGCCGTGACTGTTGATTCTGTTGTTCTCTAGACATGGACCAATCGGAGACATTGAAAGGATTTTCATTCCTGCGCGTCAGGAATTCAACCCTCGCCACGGCTACAAGACCACGCGAAGACTCGGGTACAAACAAGTTACGAAAAAGCATCGAAGAGAGCAGGAATCCTATTGTAGAAAAGTTGGTTGCTGTGACGTGGATGTGTTTCCAGCGGGTACAGGATTGTTGCCATTTCACTGCAGTGAATGTCCCAGGATTTATTTTGCAAAAGAAAAACTGATACAGGACATCAATCACTTCGTGAAGGGCAGGCTGAAGTTTGAATTCGTGAAAAGCATGTTTTTGGATCGTACAATGAGTCAGTTCACCCCGTCTCTGTTGTGTAATTGGTCAACACGTTCATCCATTAACTGAACGGTTGGTTGTTTGGGACGTTCCAGTGTCGGACCTCTCACAGGTCATACTTCATTGGCTTTCTTTCCTGCACATCTCCGGGTTTTTAATGTCACGAAAATGTGCCCCAAACAGGAATCTTATCCAGAATCGCAAAGGAATTTCTGTATCGTTTTAATGGCTAATGGAAAGGATTGTGGATGTTGGGAATCTGAAAAAAAAGAACATTCTGGGGAATGTCAACAGGTTTGTCAGTACTACTGGGAGAAAACGGAGTTCTGATAACGTTCTGGAGAAGTTTTGAAACACTGAATCGCCTTTTCCAAGCCCAGATCCTGCTCGACCTGCTGAGTATTTGTCTGCATTTTCCCCGTCGTTTAAGCTGAATATAGATCCCACCTATCGGGTGAAACACCCAGACCCACTTTGTCCCGACATTTCATCGATTTGAAAGCTGTGGGCTTTGAATTCAAATAACCAAACAATGATTCACTACTGCTAAGCGCCCAGGGACAGAGACCTGGAAATGAGCAT